>NC_050198.1:10000000-10300000 GCF_004126475.2 Phyllostomus discolor | reverse complement strand
AGGTATACTTAGTTTTTACTGTTAGGCATTATCACATCAAAACAAGAACTGTCAGCAATAATATCAAAGAACTAGATTAAACATCTGAGAAGTTATGGCTGCAGATGAAAAACTTCTGGGCAGTCGGGAGAAAGAAGGTTAAGCGTGATCATCCCCTCACCTTCCATAGTAGCTGGTCACATCTGAAATCGAAGCAAGTACTATAAAAGAATAATTACTTTAATCTTTAAATGCTTTTAGTTTTTTTCCTCTAATAATTTCAACCTGTGCACAACTGACATTTTGAGCCGGGTGATGCTTTGTTGCGGGGCTGTCCTGTGCATTGCAGGGTGTTGAAGCAACATCCTTGGCCTCTACCCACTAAATGCCAGTAGCACTGAGCTATGATGTCCAAAACTGTCATCAGACACTGCCAAATGTCCACTAGAGGACAAAATTTCTCCTATTTGAGAAGCGCTGCCTTAGATGGGTCTTTTAGAAGTCCGGTGCACTATCCATTTTGCCATGGAGTGACGTGTGTCTTTTAGAAGCATGTATTTTTGCAACTAAGGAACAATTTATTCAGTATTTCCTTGAGTTTTACCTTTGTTCTGCTACATCTTAGTGGAATTAAATTTAGTATTTCTATAAAAGTACTGTGTACATATGTATGAATTCATTATTGAAGCAATTTTGGTTATTCATGTATATCTATCATCTATCATCTATTATTTGTCCCTCTGTGTCAATGTATATGAAGAGGGAACCACTCATAAAATAGCACTAGATATATAGTGTATATATGTGGTTTTGAAAGTATTGCTTGATTTTTTGAATGATAGCCAAATATATGTGTTTGGTAAAAAAAATAAAGTCATTACTCTAAAAATAATATATACTTCATTTTATGTAATTCATTTATTTATAACAAAGCATTGTCATAAAGTCTTAAAATTTACATAGTCTTTAACATATTCTATATTCAATTTAACTGACTGGAATAATTGAAAAAATGTGTTAAGAGATTGTAATACTGAAACCTTTGAGACTGCTCAAATGCCCTAGGGTACTATAGTAGAATGCCAGCTTAATAAATTATGATACAACTATTATCTGGAATATAGTCATCTGTTGATAATAAAATTGTAGGTAAATATTACATGGAAGGGAATAGATGTCATATTAAATGAAACATTAGGTTTTGGAGTGTTTCAATTATATTATTGCTAGTTTATATAAAGTGTTACATAGGTAAAGAAAATTCCTGGAACTATACACATCAAAGTTTTTGTCTTTACTTCATAGGTAAAAGGTGACTTTTTATTTTATTGTTCGTAATGTTTATAGTTTCTATATGAGAAACTTTATTATAATAATATTGTACATGTAATTTTTGTAATAAGTATTATGAGAGGTACTTTTAATTCCAAAGTGAAGATACCATCATAGATAGCCAAGCTCTCCAGGTGCCCTTGATCCCCCAGTATTAATATGTTACTCTAAATTTCCTCCTAATCCACTTTGCTCAAGATTGCAGATGAAAACGGTCATTATGCAAGAGAGGAATTTGCAGGAATGAATGTTGGAAGTTTGTCAATCCCATGTAACAGAACAGACCCTGAGCCTAGCTCCTCAGGAAGAAAAGCAGCACCAGATTCCCAAGAGGGAAAAACGTGGACAAAAATAGTACAGTGCCTAGATTACTATTGGGAAAGAGGTGCAAGGACAGGACTAAGCAGGGGAGGAAGGATGGGCTTGGGCCTGAGGCACCTCTGTTTCAGTCAGTCCCATTACCAGTTTTCTGCTTCTCCACCTAGTGCATGGTGTGCCCACACATGTGCAGAGCTACTGGTGTGCAGAACCCTACAGAGAGTGCAGGAAAGTTGTCAGCTCCAACAGCCATGGAATCCTGTGCACATCTGAGATGTCTCATAGGGTTTCTGAAGTATCTTTCTCTAAAAACATTTATCTTAAAACACTTGTTTCTACAAAGGAATCTTAGTTTTTCTGATTTATGTAAGGAACTCACATATAATGCATGTATGTACAATCATATATATAAAATCATATAGATGATCACTTGTACAGTAGCAATACATTAACAATTAGAAACCATCAGTCTTCAACTTAATTTTTATGAGTTTGATTATTACAAAGCACCTATGTCCTTAACTCAGTATTTATGAACCTTATATTTATTGAACTCAAAAGGGAACATGTGGGAACTGAGAAACCTGAGTTTTGTACTTGAAATTGTCACTATTATTCATGAAGTGTTTACATAATGATTTGATTCTATTCATCACCTTGGACAGGGAACATAAAAATAAAACACTATGGGGCAGCCTCAAATTCTAGTTACAGGGGTTTCTGTACTGTCCCCCTTTACATGTTTACCCATTGACATTAGATCATCTTGGTTATTTGTAAGTTACTGTTGAGTTTTTGTTGTAAGATTCCTGATTTAAAAAGAAAAAGAGAATAAAGCGCAACCCTTCCTAGCCAAACAAGAGCTGTGTTTTGAGTGCTGCCTTTTAGGACAGCGCGTGCCTTCTCTATTCACTCCCGTGTCCCCGCCCCGTGTGCAACTTAGGAAAAAAATTCCTAAAGGAAAGATAGTGTCCCTTAGGAATTAGTATAACAACCTTCTGTGTGAAATTTTTGAGCTCTTTAAGAGCCTGTAGATCTATTAAATTTCTTTTACGATTGCAGCATTTAAACAAATACTTCAGTTGCCCTCCTCCCTTTTTGTTACAGCTGAAAACCAAAGAAGTGTATGCCATCATGCAGAAAGTCTGTCCCACACAGGTCATACAGTTGGGAGCCCAATTCTAACTACCAACTAACTGGGAAGTCTGTTTAATTCAAAAGAAGAGAAGATTTCTCGCAAAGCCCGCCTCTAAGTTTGTGATGATGTAAACATGTTCTTGATTACAAGGAAAGAAAAGCATTTGCCGTCTTAAGTCTTGATTGGAGAAGGATCCACTTCCAAGCACAGGTGGTGTTTAGCAGGATCACATTCCTTCTAAGCCGTTGGACCAAAGGTCTCAGGTCCTTTGTGTTTGTGGACTGGAGGCCATTCTCTGTTCTTTACCATGTGGGCCTTTCCAATATGGTGACTTGTTTCCTCCAAGCTAGGAGAGAAGGAAGGAGAGAAAAAGAGAAAAGAAAAGAAGGAGAGGACAGGGTATGAGGGGAGGGGAGGGGAAGGGAAGGGAAGGAAGGGAAGGGGAAGGGTGATAGAAGCTGTTGAAAGGCAGGGTGACCAGGGAATTCTCCGCTGAGTGGCTGGTTTTAGAGTAAAGGCCTTAGAGAGGGGAGAATAAATGGTCAAATGTGTTGTCTTTGAAGGGAGAAATTTTCAGGCAGGGGGAGCGATGCATGCAGAGGCCTGAAACAGAAAGAGGTGCGGAGGTTTGCAGCAGAGCGGGGAGGCTGGTGTGGGAGCCCAGGAAGCAACAGGGAGAGAGGCAGCTAAGAGTAAAGTGTGGTAACAGGTGACAGGGGTGGATTTACTGATGAGTGTGTCAGTAAATCTATAGAAACAGTCATCATCTTTCTTCTTTCTATAATGTAGGTTGATGTTTTAAATCTTTATTTTGGACAGAAAATTCTTTTGTTTTTGTCTAAAATTTTATACTGTTTTAACTTGGTCCTCATTTCAAATAGCGTCACTATTCCTTAGTTGCTCATCATCATTTTTAGCAATTGAAGTTGGTTATTAAATTCTCTTAATGTTTCCATTTGATTTTGCCGTGAAGACCTTATTTTGCAATGCCGTTCCCATCCTTGCCATTCTTGTTTCAGAAGTCTTTGATTCCCCTACTCCCTTTTCTGTTGTGCAGTTTAGCACGGGACTTGAAATTTTCTTCGGAATGTGATCTGAGGTTGTATGTAATGATCAATGGATTCTAGTTCAAGTTTGGATTGCACAAAATTAAAGCCCATGTATTATCAGTTATAAACAAAAGTCTGAACTTTTCTGAGAAAAAGGAATATTTCAGCAGTTTTAGGGACAGTTAACTTTGTAACTGATACTCAGCTCCTGAAACTGCCACTGAGGGTGAAAATAGTGCATGGTTCACTGATTTGAAATTTTCAGGAAAAGAGTATTAGTTTTTCTCTGCTGTCCTTACAGACTGAATACTGAATATTTCTGATTTTTTTAGTACATGGAACTTCCTAATCATAGCTGGAGAAAATCCAAAATAATGAGATGGTCCAAATTGCAAATCTTTTTCAGGTGTTTCCCCCGTAAGACTGGTTTTAGTATATGAATTATGATGTGCAATATGGAAACCATTTATTTCAATAAGCATTGAAACAATGTGTGTCAGGAAGATAAAGTTCTACTTTCCCATCTTCCATAGCTGGAGCAAAGCCTTGAATACACTGATGGGCATATCTTTTATTGCCAAGGAAGAAGGAGGAACTTTTTCTTAGCAGCGGTAGGTACTAACCCTAGAAATTAAGAATTGCTACAACAAAGAGGAGGGGAGATCCTTACAGATCCATTTAATGCATTCATCTCCCTCTCTTCAGACTGTCCCAAGCTCAGTATATTCCAGACAAAGAGGAGCATATTTTATTTTAAGGCCTATTTCCTTTCCCAGCAATAATTTCTCTTTAGAAGGGGCATTGCCCCTGCATCAGTGAATTACCACCACACAGCTGCTTGAGAGAGAACATTTTTCTGAGTTGGAATTCTCTCAGATAAAGTTTGCAGATTGGCTTTCATTAAATGCCAAAATAAAAAACAAGGCTATACATACAATTTCCAGCTAATATCAGGTTATGTACACACATATAATATATGCACATATAGTATTCAGCACTGATTTTATATATGAGAGAGAGAGAGAGAGAGAGAGAGAGAGAGAGGCAGAGACAGAAACAGAGATATTGATCAGTTGCCTCCTATACTCGCCCTGACTGGGGATTGAACCCACAACCTAGGTGTGTGCATTGACCAGGAATTGAACCCACAACATTTTGGTGTACAGGATGACACTTCAACCAAATGAGCCACCCAACCAGTGATAATCTGCTTTTTTCAAAGTACATCAATTTAAATGTTAGTTTTATCCAAAAATCACCTTCACAGAAACACTTAGAATAATGTTTGAGCAAATATTTGGACACCATGGCACAGATAATTTGATACATGAAATTAACCGCCATAAATTTATTAAAAATGTTGTTAGCTTTTTACCAAAGCTGTTAATGTATTCCTTTTGTTAGGTTATTTAATATGTCAATTCTAAGGAGATTGAAATGTTTTTTTGAAATGAGTAGTTACATATTGGTTAAAATATTAAAACATAATGTAAAAAGTGAGCAAAATATAGGACATGGAATATAACTTCTCCAAAAAGTCCCAATTAAAATGCAGTGCAGAGATATTTGTGATTTATGAAGAAGATTTGATGTTAAAATGTTATAGATTCTGATCCTAAATGACACAAAACTATCTCTAGCTATTTTCAGAGCTGCTGCCCCTACTAAATGTGATGATGGGAACTCAGGGGAACTGTCTCACCCAGAAATTTATGGAATTTACCAATTACTTTTGAGGGGTATTTTTTTGTAGGGCCCAGGACTGAAGTGGACCCATATGTGGCACTTGATGACACATTTCCATAAAAGATTTAAGAAAACCATCGTGGAGTTGTTTCATAGTTAGATTCTCATCTCCTAGTGACATTTCATCATAAAAGTGTCCCAGAATCAGGCCCAGGCATGGTTAGTGGCCCTCAAGAGGGTAAAGTTCTCCAGTAATAGCTGCATATAAATAGTCAATTATATAGAAGGGATGATTCAAATGGATTCTTCCCAGGAGGAATAAACTTTGAGATGAGAAAAGAACAATGCCTAGATATTCTTTATATAAGAAATTGAGAAGTGGCCCTCAAAGCAATATCAGGCGGGCCTCTGGAGAGCTTCCTGCTTGCTTTAAATTGCCTAAAATTTAAAATGTTAATGTCTATGTCACATTTTGGGTTTCTTTTTTTATGCACTGAATAGCTAATAGTTGCATTAATAAAGAAGGCAGATCTATTGCAAATTGTGGGGGAAATTATACCAATTATGCCAGGTTTGTATTAATTAATTCATTTATTTATATTTGCAAAGCACTTTTAAGATGAAGTTTATGGGAGTCATATATATTTTTACCAGTCCTATGCATTTAATAAAAATCATATGAATGCTATTTATCTAGAAATGCAGATAAAGAAGCTAGTCTTTTAGAGCAGTAGTTCTCACAATTCAAAATCACTTGGAAGATGGGTTCTAACACACATAGTTGTGCCCTATAAATAGCATTTCATTCAGTAGGTTTAGTGTGGGGCCTGAAATTTGGAATTTTGAAATGTTGTCAGGTGATTCTGATGGTGCTAGGCTTGGGGGTATACATTGAGAACCAGAGCTGAAGGGTTTATACATTCAACATTGTCAGCTATTGACCTGGGAAAAAGTCCAACCAAGAGAAATAATACATTCTCCGTCTCCCAGAAGATCATAGTTGATAGGGGAAATAACTATTTAGGTTATTAGTGCAAGGTGGGAAATTCTTATGCCTATTATGCTTAGGTGTGTTTGCAAATTTTCAACTTGAGAGTTTAGACTTGAACCCTCCCTGCTACCAAATAATGATGCTGTAAAGAATAAAATCATGATGCTACTTTCTACCCAAGTCATTTGAGATATCTTTACAAGTAGTAAGTGTTCTAAATATATTCCAAATATATATTCATGTTTATAAGATATACATATCTAACATACGTCTTATATAACACATATGTAAGACATATAAGAAAATATATGTATATTTTTAATAACTATTACAGCTGGAATTACCTTAAGCCTAGGGCCTTGCTACTGAAGTGTGGTGCTTAGATCCCCAGCACCAGCATCGCCTGGGAAATACACAATCCTGGCCCTGGCCCTGATACACTCAATTCAAATATGCATTTTAATAAGATCTGTAGGCCATTTATTTTCACATGAAAGTTTGGGAAGTTCTGCTCTAGGAATAATTTCTCAAGAAATGAACCTGGTGATTTCAACACAGAAGCAAGAACCTTTTGAAGAACATAATGTGAAAAGCAACTATGGATTGGCAGGCAGGCCAGGGGTCTGGGGTCGGGGGTGGGGGGGTGGGTTAGGGTTCAGACCTAAGAAGGTGTTACAGCTGGGAGGCAGGGAAGCGCTGAGCAGTTGACCACTCTGACTTTGGTCATGCTCAGTTTTTCTATTTGTATAAAAGAAATGCATTCATTAAATAGCTTTAGATTCTAAACAACAAGGAGAAAAATCAATAAGAACACCTTGGAGAGTGAGACAGTATTGGGAAAATTCATGATCAGATAGGCAGCATATCCTGAGAGAGAGAGTTACATAGGACCTCTCCGTATCAGCAAGGAATGCTGCTCAGAAAAAGTGAAGGGGTATTACTGCTTTGACCCAAGGCATCGGACCTTTTTAAGTCCACAGGTAGTGACTGTCCTAAAAAGGCGTTGATTTCTTTGACCCGAAGAAAGATGCATAAATGGCCTGTGCAAATGAGAGGTAAACAAGTTCAGCACTATTTTTTTTGCTTTTGTCATTACTTTTCCCCCTGTTGAAAAATTTATTTTTCAATCACAGTTGACATACAATGTTATATTAGTTTCAGGTGTATGACATAGTGATTAGACACACACACCTTACGAAGCGATTCCCCCTATAAGGCTAGTACCCAGTTGGAACCATGCCTAGTTATTGTAATATTATTGACTATGTTCCCTATGCTGCACTTTATATCCCTGTGACTATTTTTGTAAGTGGCAATTTGTAATTCTTAATCTCTTTCACCTTTTTCCAGGTTCTGGGTTAAACATGACTTGTCTAATAATAGTAAATAGAAATAGTGCCATTTGCTGCATTTGAGATTTCAGTTCAGAGTGTCTTATTTTTATGAGGGCTGGGAAAAACTCAGAATGGCTTTATAAAATGTCAGTGGAACAAGGACAGCCTCTTATGGTCTCCCTATTTCTCTTCCTGTACTCCTACAGCCTTTTCTTCATCCCGTAGTTGGATGGATTCTTTTAAAACATGACTTATAACATGTCATTTCTCTGCTCAAAACCCTCCAGGGCCATTCCATCACAGAAAATAATTCAGAATTTTTACTGTGGCCTCCAAGGTCATTATCAGTCCCCTGGTTACCTCTTCTGTCATTCTTTCTTTTGCTATTTCCTTCTCTCCTACTGTCCTTGTTCTCCTTGATTGACAAGTATGCTAACACCCCAAGGTCTTTGCACATGCTTCCTCTGCACCGCTCCTTTCCTCAATTCTTTTGTATTTCCACTACAGTTGCCTCCAACTTAGGGCCTTTGGGTACCCAGTCTGAAATTGTACCCCCGATTTTTAATCCCCTTAAGCTTTGTTAGTTTTATTCATCCTGACATTGTAGTAAACAATACTTCTTTTGATTGTTGTCTCTCTCACTCTAGACAAGCCTTGATCTGTTTTACATCCCATTCTAATTCTATGCCTGGCATATGGAAAGGGTTTAATATTTATTTAGTGAGTTATGTAATCCATTCAACTCATCATTCTGTTTCAGTATCTATGTGATTTTGTCTTTGACACATCATAGCTCAGTGAAAATGTTTGCTTAGTAGTGGGTTCTTGTTTTCCCCTCTGTTTGATACAGGAAGGAAACTACTATTTATTTATTGAATATTGCCCTGTACATTTAGCACCTCACTTTTTGTATTCACAACAATCTTGTGAAGAAGGCATTATTGCCCTCTTTATGAATGCAAAACACTTAAACAAAGCAAGGCAAGCAAGGCCCTATAGAAAATGGAGTGAAAGCTAGGAACAGGCAATTTAGAAGAGTTCTGAATGGCTGATTATTTCACCTGACTAGTAACCAGGAAACTGCTAGTTAAAATAAGGTACCATTTCATATTCATCAGACCAGTGGAAAAAAGTCTAACAGTATCAACTATGGAGAAATAGGTAGGCATATATTAAACTACTAGTGGGGAGTGTAAAATGGTTTAGCCACTTCAGAGAGCTGTTTGGTAATATCTAGTGAAGGTGAAGTTGTTCATACTTTCTGGTTACGGATTTCTCTTCTAGGTATGTATCCAGAGATGATATTTAAAATATTAAATAACTGCTGTCAGAGGTACCAAGCAACCAGAATAAACATAAGCCGTAATTAACTAGCCTGATGATTCTGGTGTATTCCTTTGAATATCAGTCTTGTATATCCTTAGAAAAACTACTATACACAAGCACAGGTGTGTATAAGACTATTCATTACAGCATTGTTTGTAATTAAAAAAACCCCTGTAACTTATGTGCCTATCCATAGAGTAATGAATAAATTGTCACATAGTTGTAGAATGGCATGCTATTCTGCAATTTAAATGAATGATAACAAGATCAGCTTTGTTAAATTTCACTACATAATGAGAAAATCAAAAGGATTCATATGGCATGACACCATCTATGTTAAATTTAATCCAGGAGAAATAATACTACTTATTGTTTATGGGCACATGTACATGGAGTAAACATCTAAAATGAAAGGTACACACTAGCTTCAGGAAAATAGTTATCCCCAAAGTGAAAGGAAGGGAAATACAATTAAGACAGGACAATTTTCGCACTCTCTATAATCTTTAGTTTCTCAACAAAATAAATGTGAAAACATATTAACATTGTCTAAATTTAGGTGTAGACATCTATTTCTTAGTATTATGTATGTTCAATTGTTTTTTCAATTGTTTTTTAAAAATGGAAGATAAGTAACATGGTGGAACTTCCTCTGGACCTAGATCTGTTTGCTTTCAAAGCCAGAGCGCTTTTCATTGGCTGAGCTCCAGAAGAGAGACCCTGGCCCTACGTCCCAGACGGACCTTTCTCTCACCAGCACTGTCAGAAACAGGGTTAGATATCAGTATCAAAGTGGTTATTTGTTTAGTGAGCATGTCCTTGGGAGGACCCTTATCTATCTTAGGCCACATGATCTGATATCCAAGGAGCACAGGTAGTTAAATGGTATTACTGGCAGAATAATGAATGATTTTTTTACGCACTCCAGAGTCAGACGAATTAAGGCACAGTTGCTAGAGTGGGGTGTTTATACTTGCCAGAGACTCTGTACTTCTGAAGGTTTGCGTTTACTCTAATCATGGGGCTTTGTGCACACATGCTTGCTCACTTTGTTACTGCTGGTGAAGGCAATAAGATGGAGATCTTCTGGCCATCTTGTGAAGTCCAACTAGTTGTTGTATCCTTGCACAAGAGCACAGGCCTTTAGTTTGGGTCTGGTGTGTTTCTACCAGCTCATGTCTGAGGGCTCGGGAGGTACCATGTTTGCCCTGTGGAGTTAGGTTTCTGAATAAACAATGGGCCTTGACTGCAGTGATGCAGGTCATTTTCCCTGGCGATCTAACCATTTGAGCCCAACGGTCTGGGCCATTTCTTCTTTTCTCTACACAAAACTCTGTTTGAGTTAGGAGTCCCTGGGTTTAGATTTGGGATTGACAGAGTGTATATAAATCCTTCAAGAGGGGAAAAATGGGGAGATGCTGGTTAAAAGGTAAAAACTCTCCGTTATAGGATGAATAGGTTCTAAGGTGCTAATGTACAGCGTGGTGATTATAGTTAATAACAATGCATTATATACTTCAAAATTACTGAGAGAGTAGATCTTAAACGTTCCCACCAGAAAAAAAAAATAATTGTGTGACATAATAGCAGCATTAGCTATCTATGGTGGTAATCATTTAGCGATATACAAGTATCAAATCAACATGCATTCCTTAAACGTACACATTGTTGTGTCAATTATATCTCACTAAAGCTGCAGAAAAATCCTTTCAACTTTTAGTCCTACCATAATACCTCGTATGATGTTATCTATCAAAAAATATAGAGGAGCCTTGGCTGGTGTGGCTGGGTTGCTTGGAGTATCTATCATCCAGTAAACTGAAAGGTCACTGGTTTGATTCCTGGTCAGGGCACATGCCTGGGTTGCAGGTTTGCTCCTTGGTCAGCACGTGTGCAAAGCCGGAGCAACCAATTGCTTTCTCTCACATTGATGTTGCTCTCCCTTTTTTTCTCCCTTCCTTCCCTGTGTCTAAAAATATATAAATAAAATTTTTGAAAAATTAAAAAACATATAACAGCTATTAATATGATAGCAAAGAAAATATTTGGCAAGAAAAATTTCATGAAACTTTCCTCTGACCCATCCAATTTTGCCATTGAAATATTCCTCAGTGGTTTTATCCACATTAAACCACATAGTTGATTTTCCTTCTTTTCAAGGTTCTTCCACCTCAAGTGCTACTTTGTTAAGTCTTGAGATTTATATTTTTTGGCACATCCATTATTGTAGTGTAAGATATTTTCTGAAGCAGCCAATGTGATTAATATTTATTTAGTTTGCTACATGGACTGCTTAAATCTCAGCATAGCATACTGATATATTGAGATATCAATTATAAATGAACAAGATATGACAATGATTTCGATCTGTGGTAAATAAGAAAAAAAATATTGTATTTGAGAGCATTACCCTATATCAGTTTCTTTGTGGTTTAGGATGATATGAAACGTAAACCCAAGAAATAGCCTTGTCTTACTCAAATCACAAGAGTAAAGATCAACATATATTTTTAGTGCCAATATATAAATTTCTGAATATGATAATATGACAATGACTAAGTTTCATATAAAATGTTTTGGGGCCACATAAATTTCAGTGATACGAGTTGTCTTTATTTTTATTTTTTCATCTTTACTTTCTAATTTTTCATTCACAGCTTACATTCAATATAGTTTTTTATTAGTTTGAGGTGTACAGCATAGTAGTCAGACAATTGTATACTTTACAAAGTGTCCCCCTGATATTTCCAGTACCCACCTGGCAGCACACATAGTGACTACAGTATTACTGACTGTATTCCCTATGCTGTATTTTACATCCTCATGACTATCTTGTGACTACCCATTTATACTTCTTAATTACTTCACATTTTTCACCCAGCCCCCAACCCTTCTCCCATTTGACAACCCTCAGTCTGTTCTCTGTATCAAGACTCTGTAACAGTCTTTCTGTTTTATTTGTTCATTTATATTGTTCTTTAAATTCCACATATGAGTGAAGTCATATGGTATTTGTTTTTCTCTGACTTATTTCCCTTAGCGTAGTACCTTCTAGGTCCATCCATGCTGCCACAACTGGTGAGATTTTATTCTTTTCTTTGGTCAAGTAGTATTTCATTGTATATATATGTACCACTGCTTTTTTAAGTCCATTAATCTATTGATGGGCACTTGGGTTGCTTCCATTTCTTGCTATTGTAAATAATGCAGCAATGAACATAGGGGTGCATATATTTCTTCAAATTAGTTTTTGTGTTTTTTTGAATATATTCTATATCTTCAGAAGTGGAATCACTGTGTCATAAGGCAGTTCCATTTTTAATTCTTTTGAGGATCCTCCATACTGGTTTCCACAGTGGTTTCATCAGTGTGCATTCCCACCAACAGTGTACGAGGGTTCCCCTTTCCCCACATCCTTGCCAGTACTTATGTTTGTTGATTTATTGATGCTATCTCTTCTGACAGTTAAGAGGTGATATCTCATTGTAGTTTTAATTTTCATTTATCTGATGATTAGTGACATTGAACATCTTTTCATATGTCTATTGGCCATGTATGTTCTCTTTGGAGAACCGTCTGTTCAGGTCCTTTGCCCATTTTTAAATTGGATTTTATTTTGGTGTTGTTTTATAAGCTCTTTATAAATTTTGGATATTAACCCCATATCAGATGTATCATCAATAGGAACAGTACATTTAGCTAACTCTGCATATTATGCACGACATTCTGAGCTCCAAATAACAGAGTGAGTGCTGGAGGAGATAGTGATCAGGCAGGCTGGGTGTTCTAAACAAAACTGATCGCTCGCGCGCGCGCGTGTGTGTGTGTGTGTGTGTGTGTGTGTACTATAGAAGGGGGTGCAACAAGACTTTTCCCGGAAGCAGAAAAAGATGATTCCCTTTAGATGAACATCACTTCGCACTCCCTTATTCATGTGAGAGTAAAATTAGAATGGAATGTCATGTGGTGCTTCATGGGCAGGCACCATGAGAGAGTGATGCATGGGTCACCAGCCAGCAGTGATCACGGAAGGCTGTGGATGGCTCGTCGAAATGCGAGAAAAACATACACAGAGACAACCAGGTCCTGTGGGGGAGCAGGAACAGCAGGGCCACTCCACATGTGGGCAGCGCCTTGGACACCCTCTCTCCTGGAGGGCGCCATGGTCAATCCTCACGTGGGGAGCGGGCCACTTGGCCACCCTCCCTGGTGGAGAGAGCGCCCCGTTCCCCCTCGGAGAGGCTTTTTATTGGTTTCATTTGAATAAGAATTCATGAAACAGTAGATAACAAGGAAGTCTGAGGGCCTATTTTGAGTCAGGGTCAAAGAGCTATAAGACTTTTAAGGAAGAAATTAACTTCCTCCTTGGACCCTTCTCATTCAACTGAGAGCATTCTAAACAAAGAAGGTTTCACAGGAATTTACATGTTCTTTTCAGCACAGAGCCGCACAACCCTATCATTGTTTCAGGCTTAGGTGGAGCAAGGGAAGTGAGGCAACCAAGAGATAAGGAGATTTTCTCCCAGACGATGAGGACTCAGGCTATGTCAAAGCCGAGGAGTGAGGGTCCATCACCCCCTTTTGCTGTAGCCCCCAAAGTCCTTCTTTTGGGGTCTCTCATGTGATCGTGCCTGTCTGAGGTCGTTCGCCCCGTGGGGAATCTTACTCGTCTTTGGCTAACCGATCAAGCTTTGGGGTACAGTTATGAATGAAAAAGCAAAAGCAGTGCTCCTGCCAGGGAGATAAGCTTTTGTCTCCTTGCTGGCTTTCGGTTCCAAGGGCGTTCCCTTAGCCTTAGCCTAGGCGGGGGTTACACCTTCTGATACCAGGCAGGGTGGTTCCCAACAAGAGAGTGTGTGTTGTTCGAAAGGCCTACAAACAGAACCCAAACATTAATGCCTGGAAGAGGTGTGACAGGGCCACATTTATTGGTTCCAAAGAAAATTAAAACATTTACTTAAAATACCATGTGGGTCTTCACAGCACCCAAGCCTAAAACCAATTAATTCAGGCTTTAAAAGAATTTTGTTGAATATGAGAAATGGGTTCCAGTTGAAATTGTAACTAGGATCTGCAACACATCAGTGTACTTATTGCTGAAATTTCACCACAAATAGAGAGCTTTAAATGGTTGGACAGGCTTTATTTAAGCTGGTAAACATCCTTGCAGAGATTTTACCCTGTTGGAAGGTCTAGAAGAAAACAAGTTTGCAGTAGGAGGACGGACCTGAAGAGTAACATTTATGTGTGGCGGGAAAGCAATGCAAGGCTTTCACTATTATTTGTGTGCTAGGCGGGGAGGTGACATCAACAATCACTGGAGTCTAGTGGCACCGAACAGCTTCCGCAGTATTTGGGGAGTGAAACGGAGGAGTCAGCAGAAGGAGAGAGCGCCAGTCCTTCCAGTTCTCCAATTAATGATAGATTTTTATTCAATCAATGCGCCCAAGAAATCCTGTTTTACTTTTTTTTTTTTTTTTTTACTAAGGGAAGGGCATTTGGGTTATAGGAAGGAAGGTGGGGGAGAGTAGTGTTTTGCTGACTTTGTCAATACTCTTTTAGAAAGTACTCCCTGCTTTTTTTATTTTTAATTGGATTTTCAAGCTCAGGTGGAAAAACGGAGATGGCCCATCAACTCCTCTCTCCTTATTCCCCTTCTGTGTGGAAAGATTTTAAAAAATCTTCTTGTGTTCAAGAGAAGATTCCCATTGCTTTTGGCTATGTATCTCCATTAGGTTGAATCATTCACCCTGAGCCCGCTATGTTGTTGATTGTAAGAAATTCTGTGGTCGGCTACATTTCAAATCTGTCAGAGCCGGTGATGTACTCCAGGTGCAGCCAAGTGTGAATGCTGTTAAAGCTATTGGTTCAGATGACCTTGATATTGGGTGTCTTCAAGTTTTCTACTCTGCTGGTTTCTCCTTCTGCTTCTTCCTGTAATTGCTGCTGAGTGTTCAAAAGCTCGGCTTGTTCTATATGCTTCCAATTTGTTATAAAATTACAGCAATTCCCTATAGAATCCTGTATTTTTAGTGTCCCCATTAAAAAAACATCTAGGGGTAGAACTTAATTTGCTCGTTACAGTCAACTCTCATCCTAGAGTACACCTCAGTGGAGCCTCTTCTCAGTAATGAATAATTTACTGCCTCATTTTTAATCCAATTAAAAAATGGGCAAAGAACCTGAATAGACTCTTCTCCAAAGAGGACGTACAGATGGCCTATAGATGTATACAAAGCTGTGGAAGGTCACTAATCATCAGAGAAATGCAAATTAAAACCACAAGGAGATATCACCTCTCACCTGTCAGAATGACTGTCATCAATAAATCCACAAACAATAAGTGCTGGTGAGGATGTGGAGAAAAGGAAACCCTCACGCACTGTCTGTGGGAATGCAGACTGGTTGCAGCCACTGTGGGAAGCAGTATGGAATTTCCTTAAAAAATTAAAAATGGAACTGCTTTTTGACCCAGCGATCTCACTTCTGGGTATATAACTGAAGAATCCCAAAACACTGATTGAAAAAAATAGTCGTGTATGTACCCTTAAGTTCATTGCGCATTATTTACAGTTTCCAAGATTTGGAAGCTGCCCAAGTGCCCATCAGTAGACGCAGAGGCAAAGACAACAGTATGGTAATTACTATAGGGAAAGGGGCATGTGGGTGTGTTACAGGGTGCAGCCAACAGGGGGGCCCCAAATAGGCATTTGAAATGGGGTCCAGAAGTTAAGGTGTCCAGGAGATTTTGGGATGTCTCCATCCGCGCCCCGCACCCCGCGCCCCCCCCCCCCTCCCCGGGGTGTGGGTTGGGGGAAGGGACAAATGGAGCAGGGCCATTGAGAGCTGTTTAGCATAGCAACAGCCTTGCAGCTAAGCTCTGGCGTGGTCGTTTGGCATATTTATAACCTTTGACTGGTTGCATAGATATGTTAAGTAGCTGTGATCAGCTCTAAGCCAGGGGAATGGAAGTAACTTCCCCACCCAGATGTAACTGGGGGGGGGGTCCCCTGAGTTTCAGCGCCTGCATGGGAGCTCAGAGAGGATTGGCTCCAGGACATGGGGCCACGCCTGCCCAGACTCATGATGGCAGCCCAGTAAGGCTGGAAGGACACGAGTTCTGGCATGTGAAGCCGAGTGTGGGAGGAGTTGGAAATGAGGCTGCAGAGGAAGATTGGCCTCGGGGATTTAAAACCCAGATTTGGCGGCCATTGAGAAGAGAACCATGCGCAGCCCTGGGAGGAGAACCACGCGGACTTGATGGAGTGGAGACACCTGCAGCCCTGAGAGAGGGAGAACCACGCGGCAGCCCTGAGGGAGAGAACCACGCATCTTTAGCAGAGTGGAGACTCCCGCATCCCAGAGAGAGGGAACCACTCGGCGTGGCAGAGTGGGGACCCCCACAGCTTTAGAAGGGGGAACCACCACCTGGTTTTAGCAGAGATCCTGGCAACTCAGCGGAGGGTGCCGGGAACCCAGGGAGGTCTCCCAGTTGAGATGGAGTACTAACTGGGAAGAACCAGAGGACTACCTAAGCCATGGACTTCTATTTCCTTTCCTGAGATTCGGTACTCTGGACTGGGCAAAGGGGGAAGGAAGGAAGGACTGTGTCTGTTTGTGGGTGTTTTAAGGGACTTTAGGATTTTTTTGATAAAGACATTAGGTCACTACTTTAAGTTAGTATAGCATTAAATAAACATTTCCTTTCCTTTTCTCGAATCTCTGGCATTGAGAGATGTCTTTCCTAGGGCGTCGGACATAACGGACTGGGGGCCTTCTTTCAATAATAGTATATCATCCCAGGCCCCCGTGTTGTGTTCTGTAACAGGTGGGGGAGGCAGCAGGGGGTAAAGTCGGGATAAATGGTGATAGAAGACTTGACTTGGGGGTGGTGAACACAATGCATTATACCAATGCTGTATGATAGATTTGTATACCTGAAACCTATATAATTTTATTAATGTCACCCCAATAAATTCAATAAAAGTAAATAAAAAAATAAAAAAGCTTTAATCACATAATGTAGAAAATGGTGACTATCATTAATGTGTGTCTATTTGCATCCATCTCACTTGTTTATTTTCTGTATTGATTTATGGACCAACGTAATTTTTTAGAAACAAAAAAGATGATTTCATAAATGAATTTCCCTCATACATTTAAATGTTCTTTAAGAATATGATTTCTGCTGTCCCAAAATGGAAACAGATATGCTGCAGTTCATTTAACTAATACCCTATCATTGACATTGAGGGTTTTTTCCCTATAATATCATTATTTTTAGTAACCATGAGATAAATAGACGTGTGTGTGTATATATTTATCATATATATATCATATATATGTATACACACACTCCAAGATAGCCATATACACATACCAAGATATATATATGTGATATACATATATTCATATATGTATGTCTTGGTATGTGTATATGACTATCTGCTTAAGGTAAATGTCTGGAAGTGATATTACTGGATCCAAGTCTATTAAATGTATAGAGATGTTATATACAATCTCCACTTTCCTTCCAAAGAATATAATTTACCAAATTATAATTTATCAATATTTATTTCCCTGTATCCTTACTAGTTTTAGCTATTTGCAGTTTTTCTCTAATCATAGCCAAATTCACTATTAAGAATGTTATGTCATTGGGTTAATTTTCATTCCTTTGATTATGAAGAAGTTAAGCACTTTTCACATGTTTATCGTTAACTCGTTTGTCCATTTGGTGAACTGCCTTTCACATTTCTGCCTATATTTCTATTTTGGAATTAATTTTTTATTTTTTCTTTATAGAAATACCTGCATATTAAATAAATAATTAGGATTGTGTTATATACCCTAGATTACTTTTATGGTATTTCCTTTGTCCTTTAT
This sequence comes from Phyllostomus discolor, assembly GCF_004126475.2. Lineage (NCBI taxonomy): Eukaryota > Metazoa > Chordata > Mammalia > Chiroptera > Phyllostomidae > Phyllostomus > Phyllostomus discolor. Next base: position 10,281,961 of record NC_050198.1, on the reverse strand, counting down.
GATTTGTCAGTATTTCATTTTTACATTGTTAAACCTATTACTGTTTACCTTTAAATTTTCTATGGTTGCTTGTATGTTTAAATTGTTTTCTCACGTTGATATAAGAAATTATTTTCCTATATGAACTTCAAGTGTTTTACATTTTTTATAAAAAGCAAGAATCTAGTGGGAATTTTAAATAGGGGTTTTATGGTTAATCAATTGTCCTGGTATGTGTATATGTATGTATTATATATTTTCAAAAATTTTAAACTTGTTTTAGAATAGTCTTTCCTTTCTTCATTTAATTTAAAAATTCTACTTTTTTTGTGTACTGGTTTTTATGCAGATTTAGCACTGGACAGTTCTCTTATGATTTGGCAATCATGCAGGATAACAGAATTTTAACTGTTACATTTTTATAATGAACTGAAATATTTGATAATGCAATTTCTTTCAATTGATTTGAAGTTTTCAAAATTGCCTCTGTAAGAATGCAAACTAGTGCAGTACAGATGTCAATACTGTTGGTAGATAACAGGACCTATAGGAATTTTGAAATGGAGGATAGCAGATAGGATCTTAAGGAAGATGTGGCCCTTTGGCTAGACCCAGAATGATGAATCTGAGTTGACCAGGGAGAGAGGAAGGATAACGAGCCTTCCAGCTGGGGGAAAGAGTGTGAGTAACAGCTTCCAGAATTGTGACCAAGCATTATATAATGGGTGATGGAAGCGGTAGGGCAGAAGGGATAGAACATTTGTTGAGGATCGCCTGGATGTGAATCACCATGCTAAGCGTTTTATTAGCAATGAGTCTGAGGTCAGCCGAATCCTCATACTTTGTCTCCCATGTCAAATTGTGCTTGGTGCCCTGCCGTCACACTGTTCCAATTTGGATGCAGAACTCAGTATTTCTTTGAGTTCCTAAAAAGCATTTCACTCACAAAAACTTTGTCGATAGATGTAAACCGCAGTTTCTTTACCTTGATACCATAGACATTTTAGGCTGAAAAATCCATTCTTGTAGGGTGCTGCCCTGTGCATTATAAGATGTTCACCCCTCACCTCAACCCACTGCTGGATACTCATAGCAATCCTGCCGCTTCAGTAGAACAATGGAAAAATGTGCACAAACATTGCCAGATGTATCCTAGAAGGTAAAATTAACTCTGAAACTCATTGATATAGGATACAACAAAGTCGGGAAAGTTGGTGGAGGGTTTTACATAGAACAGTGCATAAGAAATAAACATCCTCCTTTTGTTTTCCTGGCTGAACTTCCTTCTTGGTTTCTCTGCAATTGAATTTGGGTTGCCGTGGGTGTTGTGCTTAATCTGTTGTGAGGTTTCTCAACTATAGCAGTAGTAACCTCCACATAATTATTTGTTTTGAGGGGTTGTCCTGTGCATCTTGGGGTGTTTAGCAGCACCATTGGACTCTTCCCTTCCTCCCCTGAGTTGTGAGAACCAAATCTCTGTCCAGACACTCGTAAAATTGGCCCCGGGAGAGAACCACTGATAATAGATGAAAGCAAGAATAGGAAAGTGGTAGGATTTTACTCTGCGTACGCCACGAGATATAATTTTGAAATCCTATATTTTGTCTTTTGAAGTCCTGTCTTGGTTACTATCCACCTAGTTTTGTTTTGCTTTTGCTTTCTCATGGAGTGTCCATCTTAGCACTCTTGATGTTTTGGGCCTAATTATAACTCTTTGTTGTTTGGGGCTGTCTGTTTAGCAGCATCCTTGGTGTCTACCTACTTAGTGCCAGTAGGGCCTTGCCACCGCATCTTCCACCCCCTTAAACTGAACAAACCATCACTGTCTCCACGTGTTGTTAAACATCTGGAGGGGGGCAAATATAGCCCTGGTGGAGAGCCACTGTTCTACCTTTACTTACATATCCCCATACAGTGTAAGTCTTTTTGCCTTTTCTTTGAGTAGAAATGTATGTTTCTCGCCTTTTCTTACTCATAGACTAGACATTGAGTGATAATTTTTGTAGTTGTTTGTTGAACATGGCTGAGGAACCTCCCAGTCTATCTCAAGTGGCTTCATTGTTCCATTTTTTCTCTCTAACAAATACAGCATTGCCCCAAGGAGGAGTTCTGGCAAACAGCATATATTCCAGCTTGCTAAATATCCATCATTTCTCCTCTGAGTGAACAGAAACAGGCCATTCGAGCTGCTGCCACAGGTTAGGCCTAGACTGCTTTGCGTTAGAGTAAATTTGCACATACCTCTCTGTTTCACTAAATCTGGACATGGGGACAACCTCAAGACAAGCATACTGTCTTGGACTTTAGGTAAGTTAGTTCCTCTGACCTTGTTTCATCCTCTGCAAAATGGGCATAAGATTGCCTTTTCAGTGAGTTTTTAAATAAAGATTACAGATTATAAGCAAAAACACTAAAAAAATGTTAACCATTGTTATTAATTTTATCAAGAGATATTGAGGCCTATATAAAGAACCTTTGAAGTCAGACTTTAAATCTCAGACACTTCGAGTGTTTTCCTCTTTATTTCACTTAATTTCTGACTTCCTCATTGTCATCACAGCTTAGGCATGCTGGGGAAGAAAGATTTTTGCATTAATTTTTTTCATTTTGCCAGAGTATTAAGGCTTAACTAATTTTAATGTTCTTAAAAAACACTGAATTTTTAAATTTGGCATCACTGTGGGGATTTCTTTTTGCAATATAAGAAGATGCATATTGCATCTAAGAAGGCATAAGAGATAGAATTATAAATTCGGAGTTTTGCTAAAATGGGTTCCTATGGCAAAAGTGTCATTTGATTGTTTTTACTGTTTTGCCCAGTATATAAGATACATTTTTCTTTCACATTTTTTCCCTGAAGTATATATCTGGATTTGACCTTTTCAAGACAAACTGAAAAATAAAATCTGATGAAAAGAAAATAGACAATCTGTGAGTCACATCACAAAAATCAATAGAAAAGCAAAATGCACTATTCTGGTTATTAAAATGTGTTTCATTGTTCAGTTTATTACATAAGGATTTGCTTTTTCTCTAGATTAGAAAATAAAGTGTTGATACAAGGCTGGGGCACATGATTTTGGTTATAATATCATAGAATTTAGAGGGGAAGGGGACCCCAAAATTACTTAATACTACCACCCAAATTTATTAGTGAAGAAAGTGAGACCTCTGAAGGCAAGTGACCACCCCCAAATTTGTCACCAACGGTTAGTAACAGACTTTGTATGAGCATCTGATTCCCACTAAGTTAGACACCCTGCTCTTTAGTCACATCTATCAAAAACAGATAGAATTTTGGAATCGTCTAGATTTAACAGTTATTTTTTTAAAAATTAAAATAATTGGGGAATTATCATGGAGATATTTGTAGGCATTGTTGTGGCACTGACCACCGGGTGAAAGTGGAATATTTGAACTGTGAAAAACTTGATGAAAACTCTTTCAATTCAGTGCAACCATTTTAAAGCAAGGAAAGCACCATTGTTATCTACTGCCAAGTCTGTAGAGAAGACACAGATGCACATGGAAGGCTATAATAGAATCTAAACTTTAACCAACGTATAACATCTGTTTTCCCCTCTACATAATCTCTCACTCTCTCATTTTAAAAACAGTGTTGATTGTACTGAGGAGAGTATACAGTATTTAAAGCTTAATGGTATTATTTAAGAATTGGTTGTCTTTAAACTGCCCGTATGTTTCCAATACTTCCTTATGTGTCTTGGATACTGCGCATCTTTAAAATATCTGGAATCTTCCAGTTGCCTGCTACAAGTGTTTTCAACATAGATCTCAATTAGACTCCTTGGGTTTTCTTTGAGATGTATTTGAGTTTTCTCCTGTGTCCTTTATTTGTTCATTTATTTATATTGTTCAGCCATTGTTACAGGAACTTCAGGGATACTTTGATTTGCTATTTCCAAAATTTTAACCAGTTCAGGAGCAATCTTCCAATCATTTCTAGTCACAAGAGTAATGGGTATGCCAGTCTTCCCTGCTCTTCCAGGACGCCCTACTCTGTGTACATATTCTTTAATATTCTGTGGGAAATTGTAATTACATATGTGTGTGACATCATTAACATCAAGACCTCGGTAGCAATCAGTAGCAATCAGTATTTGAACATTTCCACTTTTAAAGTTATCCAGTGACTTGCTCACAATCACTCTGTTCTCTGTTTCCATGCAGTGATTGTAGATAGGCCTTGGGTGCTTATATTGTTGGATAAGTCATCAGCAACAAGTTTTCTGCTAACAACCATGATGACTTTGTCTCTGGATGCCAGGCAGTATAGGAGTTTTTGGACAGGAGATCATTTTTCTTCTGTAGTAACAATTGTATTTTGCTTCACTGTATTTACAGCAGCTCAATCTAGAGAACCAACAGAAACAATCATACGCTCTTTCAAATAAGATTGTGCAAGTCGACGAATGGTATCTAGCCAAGTTGCACTTGTCATAATAGTCTCCCGGTCTGGGTGCACACGTAATAAACTCTTCATTATCAGCTGTTAAAATCCCAGATCTAGCATTTTATCAGCTTCATCTAAGACTAAGTAGGTGATGTTTCTTAGGTTGACAAAGTTGTTCATTTCAGTTGCCCAGGGATCGCAATAGTGATGTCTATGCCTTTGGCGATGTTTTTTACTTGTTCTTTTTTATCTGTACCACCATATATACAAATACTTTTAAGACTTTTATATGAATACTTAGAACATTCACTCTCCACCTGGAGTGCTAATTTTCTTGTTGGTGTAAGGACTCCAGGCCAGGTCCTGTGCTTTGTCTTCTAGGTGTTGGTTGGGAACTGACATGAATAAACCTAGGCAATAAAGAAGACAGTGTTTCTCCTGTTCTGGTTGGGGCAACTACTGTAAGATCTGTCCCTTGTAGAACAACTGGCCATGCCCATGATTGAATTGGTGTTGTTGGCTCTTGAAATCCTGCTTTTTAAATGTTTTTCATCAAGTCAGGATAATTCTGGAAAGCATCTTCAAATTTACAAATTGGCTTGGGGAAAGCACGTTTTTCACCAATGTTCAAGTCATCACAGAATACCTTGAAATTTTCCTTTCTCCAGATGCTCACCTCCACTTGAGACAGTGAACTTCTTGATTCAGATTCTATGTAAAAGTTTTTCTTTTTTAATTGGTGGTAAATCTGCCCATTGACTTTTTTCTCAGTCTGCAACTTCTGCCTTAATTTGATCCCAGTCTATCAATGGCCAGACTTCTCTACGAATGTTGTCTGTGATTAAGTCTCTTCCAACAGAGGGTCAGGAATGCAGCATTATCCACACTGTATTCTGAATTGTAACTTCTTTCTTGTTTTTAAACAACAGTTCCTATGGCTGCTTTGCCTTGGCTTTTATCTCCTTGCTGCCTAAAATTTTTACCTCTGGGTTGGGATGACCCCTTATGATCTGTGTTTTGGTGTTTGTCACACTCTGGATGTCCTTTATTTTTGATGTGCCGTGACCAATCACTGCACCAGTCACAGTTTTTTAATATAAAGGCAAGAGCAGGTTCTCAGGGGCCAGTGGCCCTAGGCTCCACATGGCGAGACGAGCTGCCCCAGTCCCTACCTCTGCTGCCTCTGCCTCCCTTGTCATCTTTGCAGGTCCTGCCTGCCCTGAGGTCCCTTAGAGTCTGCTCCACCCTCTTCCACCCTGGGGCCCAAGCCATTGGCATGGTTGAGTTTGTACAGACCTCTTGCCTACAGCCTACCTTGTGTTGAGAGATGTGACCTGAGGTCTCTTTCTCTTTAGGCTCTTGAGCAACAGGCCAAATTGTGCTTTAGGTAAGTGGCTATACCATTTACTGTGCTGTCAGGGTGGGGCTTTGATGACCTGACCAATCACAGCTCTGGGACTACGGCAAGGTAGGCAGGTACCTCTGAAGAAATGTAAAGTGACACTCACTCTCAGGTCCTGAGCCCATAGACCTTCATAGGACATCGAGAGTAGCTGTTCCCTTAGCATGGGTGTCATAGGTGCCTCAGTCACTCACCTCATTGACTAGTTATGGCTCAGTTTGGGAGTAAACTCTAAGGAGGGCTTGTACTTATACATAGAGTTTTTTTTTTTTAATTAGCCAATTATTTCCATAGGAGGAAACAATAGTGGATTTTAAAAATCAGCTTGTTTGTTTCAGCAAGTTTTTTTTGTGTGTGTAACATTACCTGGTCTAGATAAATTCAATTTCCTGTCCTTTATTGTAACCTAAATTATATCATCCGAAGTCTGTTAGGTACACACTTGGGGTTGGCATTTGGCACTGATTCTTTGGCTAAACTCCAGCATTTGTTTAGACAGTTTCTAGATATTGTTGCAGGGAAGCTGTTTAAAGGAGAAGTACAGTGAGTCTGAGGTACCTAAGGAAGTGTTTTCAATAGTTTGCTAATTTTCTCAGTACCTCTTACTTTTCTTCCTTCCTTGTGGCTTCATAGATTCACAGACCTTAGGACTGGAAGGATACGTACAAGTCATGTAGTAGGGGTAATGTAGAAGTCAACTCATCAGCAGTCCGAGCAAGTGGATATCCAGCTTCTATTTAAACAGTCTCAGATGCTAGGAGTTCACTTTGCTTCAACGATATCTGTTCCTTTTTGAGGCACTTTAATGGTTGCAAAGATGGTGTTGAACTAGAGTATACCACCCCCCATTTCCTTAGGTCCTCCTTCTGACTTCTGAAATTACACAGAATATGTTCGATTCTCCTTGTTTCCTTGTATATGTTAGGGCCAATGTCAAATCCCCTTTGCGTTCATCAGGGTTAAATTCCTTCTTTTGAAAACCATTTCTTGACATGATATGGTTTCTGAGATACACATTATCCTGTTCCTTCTCCTTTAGAAATGATCCATTGAGGATCTTTTCTGATATGGCACATAGAACTAAACACAACAAATCTGTAGAGATGGGCTTAACATGACTATAAAGGTCCTTTTCACCAAACATAGCAGTTCTACTAACTTTACCTATGGGCGTAACACACAGCTTCTCAGAGGAACATGGTGGGCACTTGAGTGTGTCCTTCCTCATCCTATACTTACATGGTTGATTTTTTATTTTTACTTAGTATAAATGAAAGTAGGCTATGTATTTATCATTTTATACTCACCCTGTTAAGTTTAGTCAATTGAAGTAGCCTATTTTTAAAAAGATTTTATTTATGTATTTTTAGGGAGAAAAGAAGGAAGAGCGAAAGAGAGGGAGAGAAACATCAATGTGTGGTTGCATCTCTGACCCCTACTGAGGAACTTGCCCAGAACTCAGGCATTTGCCCTGACTGGGAATTGAACCAGTGACTCTTTGCTTTGCAGGTCGGCACTTAGTCCACTGAGCCACAACAGCCAGGGCTTGAAGCAGCCTATTAATGTAACTTTAATGCTACTTTTCTCATTCATCAGAGTGTCTTCCAGTTTTAAGTCTCTTGCCAGTTGCATGTTCATGGCATTTTTCTTCAGCAAAATTTGCTGATTAAAATTTGAACAAGGTCAGATATTGGGTAGAAATCTGTGAAACATTGGTAAAAACCTTCTCTGTGTCAGCATTTTTCTGGGAAGCTGCTTTTTAAACATTTTTCAAGGCATATTTTATTGATTATGCTATTATAGTTGTCCCAATTTTTTTCTCCCCTTTCTCCCCACTCCATCCTGTGCCTCCCCATCCTCCAGCATCCCCTCCCTTAGTTCATATCCTTGGGTCATACATATAAGTTCTTGGGCTTCTCTGTTTCCTATACTTTTCTTAACCTCCCCCTGTCTATTTTATGCCTACAATCATGCTTGTTATTCCCTGTACCTTTCCCCTCCATTTTTCCTCCCGCCACCCCAATAACCTTCCATGTGATTTCCATTTCTGTGATTCTGTTCTTGTTCTAGTTGTTTGCTTAGTTTTTGTTTTTGCTTTTTAGGTTCAGTTGTTGATATTTATGAGTTTGTTGTCATTTCACTGTTCATAGATTTTTATATTCTTCTTTTTCTTAGAAAAGTCCCTTTAACATTTCATATAATAAGGGCTTGGAGATGATGAACTTCTTTAACTTTACCTTATCTGGAAGACACTTTATCTGCCCTTCCATTCTAAATGAAAGCTTTGCTGGATAGAGTATTCTTGGATGTAGGTCCTTGTTCTTCTTGACTTTGAATACTTCTTTTTAGCCCCTTCTTGCCTGCAAGATTTCTTTTGAGAAATCAGCTGATAGCTTTATGGAAACTCCTTTGGAAAACTGGATTTTGAAGAAAGAAAGGTTGCTGACCAAATATGTTGAGAAATATGATATCCTATATTCCTTTTGTTACAGTCACAATGCATATTAGGTATCTCAAAAAAAACCTCTGTTACAGGAATTGAGAAACTCAGTTGGGCATTATTTAACCCAAAATTTCCCAAGGAATTTGCCAATAGAATCTCCTTAATGTTTTAATTAAACTTTTTATACAAAATAATTGTAAATTTGTAGAAAAGATACACAGATAGTACAAGGGGTTCCCATATGTTATTCAAGCGGGTTTTTTTCTTCAAACTTATCTCACATTATCATGGTGCATTTGTCAAATAAAAGAAATCAGCATTGGTGCATCAATATTAAACAATCTCTAGACTTTCTACCACCAGTTTTACATTAAGGTATTTTTGTCTTCCAGGATCCATTCTGGGACATTGCATTGCATTTAGTTGTCATGTATGATTTTTAGCAGTTTCTCCATATTTCCCTCTTTTTCCTAACCTTGCCAATTTTGAGAAGTAATTGTCAGGTATCTTATATATAATGTCCCTTACATTATGTATGCCTGATGTAGTTCCTCACAATAAACTTGGGTTGTAGATTGTTGCAGCAAGTTTTGAGCTTCTTATGCCTTGGCTCTGCTATGTGTAGAATGACACACTGATATCTGTGTCATACACACAGACACAAGCACATCATTACACTACTTGATTCATAGTAGGACTCTGTAAGTCCCAATTACCCATGTTAGAGAAACAATAGGTATATAGAGATGGTTATGGAAGTTCCCAAATGCCTGTCTAAGAATTTCCCTCATAGTTTCTTCTGGTCCACATCACAATGAAAAGAATAAGGATAAGAATAATAAAAGAATTTTAAAACGTGAATTTAAATTTATTCAATTTAAGCTTTTCAATTCTAACATCATGCTCTTCTATTTCTGTAAAATATTCTTTTAAAAATGCAATGAAGATTGTAAATGATTTTCAAAGATCTTTACTACGGCAAAAGAAATAAAACTAATGCAAATAACCAGATTTGGTTTTGATATATTACTGGTATGTGAAACCAAAGGAATTATAAGCACTCATGTATCACAGTAGAAATTACACACAATTCAGAATGCTATTAGGCGTTAATCATGATGGCAGGCAAGAAGGGCTGGAGGACTGGGAGGCTGGAGAGTTGAGGCAAAGACCTATGAGGGTTGTAAATCTGATCTGTCACTAGGAGGTGTGAAGTTAGAAGCAGGTGGCTGCTACCATTTCAGGGGAAGAGACCAATGTGGCCTTGGGAAAGAGATCAGGGTAGTCTGCAGGACTAGAACAAAAGATCCATATTAGGGAGAAAGGAGGAATGCAGAAAAATAGTTTGGCTCAGGGGAAACAAAAAAGGAACCATCAAGAATGTTAAAGACAATCGAAGAAGTTTCAAATGTGTACGCCATAGAAAGGGAGTGAAGCCTGAGTAAAGGAGTCAGATGATACTGTCCGTATTCGTTAGGGAAGCAGGTCTATAGGAAGATAGCAAGATGCAGTGAAGTAAAGAATGGGGGCTGTATTTGTCATATTTTAAATACATTAGGATGAGAGACTTCAACACTGTGGCAGTGGTAACTCAGAGAAAGGAAGAGCTAGGAAGAGAAGGGACCCAAGTAGCAATGAACATGTATTTTAGTCCTACCACATGATGTACATTGAAGATGCAATTATTAAATTATTGCATTTAATCATCATAGAGCTCCGTATAATTATTTCTTTTCCTTCTTCATGTGAAAACACTGAAACTGAGATGTTGCATAACATATCCAACTTCATGCAAAGGAATGGTAAATAATTTAGCTAAATTTAAACAAGTCTAATCTGCTCCAAGGCCTTTCCCCCTCCACTACACTCCTGTTTGCAGGGGAAACCATGCTAGATTTGGTGCCTGATTCTGGAGATGGAATAAAAGGAGTGTTTAATCAGAGCTAACTCAAGTTTATATGTTTGGAGACTCATTGAAGGAAAGAATCTTGGAGCAATTTGACAAGAAAGTTGGAGGGGAAGTCATTTGTAAGGAGAGAAGAGTTTGGTTTCACATATATCTGGTTTGTGGTGTGGTGGGGACATATGAGCAGAAATGCTAAGTAGGACTGGAGATTTGGGACTGTAGTTCTTATGAGAATATAAAAGCAAGATAGGAGCATCATCAGCACAGAAGCTGTAGTTGAAACTGAAAATGGATATTCTTCCCCAGAAATAGAGTATCGAAAGCGAAGTTTAAGAACAGCTTAAGGAATCAGAGAGTTCATATTATTAGATAACAAGAACAGGTTAGGAAGCCAAGGGAAGAAACAAGAAATATTTAATAGAATCAGAAGAGAGCATTATAGCATGAAATAAGGGAAGAGAACACGTTGAGAAGGCCTGGTGAATGGACTACTGAATGTGGGGAAGGAAACCACCAATGACTTTTAGGAAGGCCCTTGTTGTTGAGTAATGGGGGAACACATATTGCATCTGAAGCAATTGGGATAAGAGACTACTGGACCACTGGAGAACTTTGTATGCTGGGGAGAGGACTTGACATCTAGTAGTGATGTCTGAAAGGCACCATCTTAATTTTTAAACAAGGCTTCTAGGAAATCAGGATATCATGGCAAAGTTACTGGGACTGTTCTGTGAAGGAGCCAATACATTTGAAGACGAATTATCGTGAATATTGGAAGGAAATGAACTGTAATAGTCTTTCAAAATGTGTGGGAGAAAAAAAATATGTGGGAGGATAGGATGAGGGAGAGAATCACAAGGAAACAAGAACCATTCATTAGTAGTTTCAGAAAAAGAAAGTCTTTCTAGAAGGAGGGAGAGGGAGTACTGGGAGTTCTTTCAAGAAGATTAGAGTGCTATTTTTATCTACCCCTTAAATCTTTCTGTATCAAATTTAGTTTATTCTCCACAGAGTGGGGGCATGCATTTTTTAGGTATATAAAAAGTGAGGCTAATGAGGTAATTAATTCTCCTTTCAGCACAAACAATAAAAAAATATATATATAGTGAGCTGATTAGCACCTGCAATAAGCACCTTTGGAGAAATTCTTGCTTACCATCTATTTCCTATGGAAATTTTAACATATTGACATTTGTTTTTAAAAAATAATAACCTTCAATTATCTCTTGGCTCTATTTTGAGGTATCTGAAGGGCTTTTCAAGACTCTTTCATTTCTGATAGCTATGATGTAGGTAAGTGGAAAGAGCAACAGTATTATCTACATCATTTGCATTATACGCAGAAGCCAAACAATAATCCTTAGAAACATGGGATTTTAGAGATGGAAAGGATTGACTTTGGAGGGCATCTGTTCTTAACCTTCTCATTTGCAAGTGAGAAAGCTAAGGTGTACAGAAGCTCTATCCAATGGAAATGTGATGTGTCACAGATTCAGTTTCAAATTTTCTAGTGACCCCTTTTTAAAAAAGCAGAAAGGGGAGACTTCTGATGCTAGTCAAGGTGGTGGAAGTACATTTCCCCCTATTCATCCTGCTTATTTATGTTCCATATAAAATAAGCAAGGAGACTCTAAAATCTGGAGAGAAGGTAGACAAGCAAAGGACTTTGGAAGTTGAGGAAATGACACAATGGAGAGTTCCCTTGGTTTCTCTTTGTGTCCCTTATATTTTCCTGGATTTGGTGCTGGAGCAGCTTGCAACTCAGGCACCCACAGGCATGGTAAAAAATAAAGCCCCTCCCAAAACGTGTTCTTTTAAGCCAAAAGACCAGAAGTGGTGTAATATTTTTCAAATGCTGAATGAAAATTGTGATAAACCCAGAGTCCCATATTCTGAGAAAATACCTTCAGAAATGAAGTTAAGATCAAGATATTATTGAATGGGACTTCCGGCCAAGTTGGTGGCATAGGTAGACACACTGTGCCTTCTTGCACAGCCAAGATAGAGACATCAACAATTTAGAAACAGAATGACAACCAGAACTTACAGAAAATTGATCTGAATGGAAGTCGGACAACCAAGAAGTTAACATAGACACCTTCATCCAAACCAGTAGGAGGGGTGGAGTCGAGCAGCCAGGCGAGGGTGGTGGTGCAGGAGAGCAGAGAGCATTGTAACCGGGCACGTAAGGCATCCGGGGTGTGCAAGACCGGAGCAGGTGGACCCTGGGGGCGCAAGCAGCAGTTGGCAGGCCCCGGTTGAGGGGTGGCAACCGGCAGACCCAGTGAGGAGGTGATTGTGAAGCAAGGCTCTGGGAGCAACCCAGGATCCCAGCGCAGGGAAATAGACCCTTGGGGCACTGATTGAAAACACCTGTGGGGTTTGAGGCACAGGGAGAGACTCCCAGCCTCACAGGAGAGGTCCTTGGAAAGTCCCTCGGCGTACACAAGCCCACCCACACAGGAATTGGCATGAGAGAGGTCCAGTTTGCTCAGGGGAAGCGGCAGAAGGGACTGAGGTCCGACGGGGAGCAGAGCAAGTGCCACTGTCCCCTCTTGGACCCTGCCCCCCGTACAGCGTCACAACCCAGCGACTGGGTTGCCCCGTCCTGGTGAACACCTAAGGCTCTGCCCCTCATACGTAACAGGTGCAACCAGACCCCCACCCCCAAAAAAATTTAAAAAAAAAAAGAGAGAGAGATGGCTCAAAGAGAACAAGAAACGAAAGCTCCAGAACCCATCCTTTTAAGCAACCGAGAGATAGCCAACTTATCAGATGCACAGTTCAAAACACTGGTGATCAGGGTGCTCACAGAACCAGTTGATTTTGGTCACAAATTAGATGAAAAAATGAAGGCTACAGTAAGTGAAATGAAGAAGAATGCATAGGGAACCAATAGTGATGGAATGAAAGCTGGGTCTCACATCAATAGAGAGGACCAGAAGGAAGAAAACAACATACAAGCAGAAAAGAATGAAGAAATTAGAATTCAAAAAACTGAGGAGAGGCTTAGGAACCTCCAGGACATCTTTAAACGTTCCAACATCCAAATTATAGAGGTACCAGAAGGAGAAGAGGAAGAGCAACAAGTGGAAAATTTATTTGAACAAATAATAAAGGAGAACTTCCCCATTCTGGCAAAGGAGATAGACTTCCAGGAAGTCCAGGAAGGTCAGAGAGTCCCAAAGAAGGTGGACCCAAGAAGAAACACACTAAGGCACATCACAATTACATTAGCCAAGGTAAAAATGAAGGAGAGAATCCTAGAAGCAGCAAGAGATAAGGGGACAGTCACCTACAAAGGAGTTCCCATCAGGCTGTCAGCTGATTTCTCAAAAGAGACCTTGCAGGCAAGAAGGGGCTGGAAAGAGGAATTCCAAGTCATGAAAGGCAAGGTCCTCCATCCAAGATTGCTTTATCCAGCAAAGCTTTCATTTATAATGGCAGCGCAGATAAAGTGCTTCTCAGATAAGGTGAAGTTAAAGGAGTTCATCACCAAGCCCTTAGTATATGAAATGTCAAAGGGACTTATCTAAGAAAAAGAAGATAAAAAACATGTATAGTAAAAGGACAGGAAACTCACAATTATTAACAACCACACCTAAAACAAAAACAAACTAAGCAAACAACTAGAACAGGAACAGAACCACAGAAATGGAGGTCACATGGAGGGTTAGCAACAGGGGAGTGGGAGGAGGAGAGAGGGGAAAAGGTACAGAGAATAAGTAGCCTAGGTGGTAGGTAGAAAATAGACAGGGGGAGGGTAAGAATAGTATGGGAAATGTAGAAGCCAAAGAAGTTATACGTATGACCCATGGACATGAACTAAAGGGGGAGAAGCGGGTGGGATGGGGTGTGCAGGGTGGAGGGCAGTGAACGGGGGGAAATGGGACAACTGTAATAGCATAATCAATAAAGTATATTAAAGTATTGGGGATCCGAATAAAGACTTGTTGAGGTATTTTATAATAGCACTGTTACAGGAAATTGGGTGTAGACTTTAAAGTATGTATAAAAGCTGTAAGTACCACTTCTGGAAAGTTGTATTATGCATATTTGTATTATAAAGAGCTTATTTAATGAGCCATTTTTGAAATAAAAAAGATATTGTCGAATGAAGGTAATTTATTGCTAGCAGAACTAACCTAAAACAATGGCTATAGCACATTTTCTAAGTAGGAAGGGAATGAATAAAGAAGGAACTTGGGACTATCAGAAAGGAGAAAAGAAAACAATAAGCAAAATATGGTTAAATAGAACAAAGTATCCTTCTCTTCTTGACTTTTCTAAATTATGTTCGACTATTGAAGCAAATTTATAACAATGTCGGACATGGTTTTAAATGTGGGTAGATGTAATATTTAAAACAATTATAGTTGGGGAGGGGAAAGGGACATATAAAAGGTAAAGTTTCTATACTTCATCGAAGTGTAACATACGAGTGTGACCCAAAGAACTGGAATTATCTTCTGGAGGGTGGGCCTGTTGTCATACAGACTTCTCCTTCTACATAAGTGTTCTAGGAACCCATCTGTATCAGTGTACCAGCTGGCGTTGTTGTTGAGAGGCTGTGTTTTGGCTTCAGTGAATTTTTTTGAAGACTCTTCCACCGTGGTTGTCCATTCATGATCAGTGATTTACAAGTGAACCTACTCACCCCAGGCTGAGTGCTCAGCAGTTTTGTTTTTGTTTTTGTTTTGTTTTACAACTACCATGATTTTATTTTTAAAATTATTTTGTTGTTGTTCAATTACAGTTGTCTGCACCCCCCCTCCCTCCACTCCAGCAAAACCCACCTTCCTGTTCAGCAGTTTTTCACCAAAAATGGGATGATGCCCCTCGTACCCCATCCTCCCAATTTACCTCATCTTGCTCTGAGTCACTTTTTCTGTTTCCATGGATGAAAAACGTCCTGAAAGGAAAGCATTTTGCCAATGTAGAAGTGGGGAAACAAGAAACAGCAGAAGCACTAAAAGGCATCAAAATAGACAAGTTTTAAAACCGAGCAGTGGAAAACATGTCTTGATAGGGGTATTGCATCAAATGGAGAGTGCTTGAAGGTGACTGAAGTTCAAACATGTAAGAGCATATACATACTTCTTTTATAAATTAATTCTATTTTTTGGGTCCCCCACCCCGGTTATGATACCAGTAGACTGATAAGTCATGGATGTGTAATAAATAGTATGCCTGGAGGAACCACCAAAAATCCATAAAATAATGCACTCAAAAGCACTAAAGATCAATTAAAATGGAATTCTTAAAAATTTTTAACTAATCTACAGGAAAAACACACATGAAAAGATGCTCAAAAGTCTTGGTAATGGAAACCAAATCCACAGTGAGATATGACTTCACATCAACTAGGATGGCCATAACGAAAAAGGCAGATGGTAACAAGTGTTCATGAGGGTGTGATGGAGAAATCTGAACCCTTGTAAAGTGTTAGTAGGGATGTAAAACAGTGCTGTCACTTTGGAAAACATTTTGACAGTATTTCAAAATATTAAACATGAAGTTACCATAAAAAGAAATCCGTAAAGTTACCATGTGAGCTAGCAGTTCCACTCTTAGGAATCTCCTCAAGACAAATAAAAACATGTTCACACAAAAATTCCTACATAGATGTTAATGGCAGAAGTAGTAATGGTAGTCAAAAAATGAAAATAACCCCAATTCTCATGAAGTAATGAATGGATAAATAAAATGTGTTAAATTCATACACTGGATTACTATTCAGCAAAAAATAAAAAAGGAATGAGGTATTGATAAATGCTATAATATAGATGGTCCTGGAAAACATTATTTGAAGTGAAAGAAGTCAGTCACAAAAGACCGCTATTTTATTATTCCATTTATATGAAGTGTGCAGAATAGGCAAATATACATAGAGAAAGTGGCAGATGAAGTGTGCTTGGGAGTAAGGTGAGAGGGGTAATGGGTAGTGACTATTACAGAGTTTCTTTTGGGGTAATGAATTGTTCTGAAATGATGGTGATTGCATCAAAAGTGTAAGTGTAAAAAAACCATTGAATTGTTCCCTGTAAATGCATGAATGGCGTGGTATGTGAATTATATCTAAACAAATTGTTGAAATAGCTAATATATGCAACTCCACGAATCTTAGGTTTCTAAGTACTTTGTTCCCTTTCTTACATGTTATGTAGTCCCATCATTTATTTTTCCCCTCTAATAGCAACACAGTTTGCAAATGAGAAAACTGAGGCACGGGTATTTGTTATTTTTTTCCAAGGTCACACTGCTAACTCTTGAGCTGCACGAAGCAAATTGAAACAGATTTCCTGACTACACTCCAGGACCATTAACAATAGGCTGGGGAAACATGGGGAAGGCAAGAAACGGAAACCATTCCCAATAAACATATTCAGTTGTGATAATCTGGGATAAAAAAGGCAATCCGGTTTGACAGAAGTTTTTATTGCCTTCCTCAGGGGCTTTGGAACTGCTTGTAGTTGATAAAACCATTCAAACTGAGGATTTGGGACAAGGGCTTATGCTAAAATTCTTTGCTGTGTGCATTACTACTGAGGGAGATAGCAGGTGACTTAAGTCTTCAGTAAGAATCGTTGTAGGGGAAGAGATACACAAACGACAGTGTTAACAACTACTGAAGCTTCTCTTTGGGAGTGTAGTCATGTTCCTAAATGATAGGAGTAGAAAAGCGTTGGAAGAAAAGGCAACAGTCTTTAAGGGTGGATTAATCTGGCAACTTGTTTTTCGGTCAGTCTCATTATAGCACTTCAGTAATAGATGCATTTGATGGCATTTACTCTTTTCAACATAGCTATTACTTCAGAAATATTATGGCTTTTGATTTTTCAATTTTTGCTGAAATGGTGTTTGGTACAGTTTTGTTCTCATTATGGAGTCCCTGCTGAAAAAGATTGCAACCCCAGTGAAGTATGGCGGAAAATTAATTAACGTGTGTGTGGCTATTTACAGATCATTCAGGGAGAACATCAAGTGGTATTTTCTAGACCATCTCACTTTGATAGGAGAATTCTCTTTGTGGAATCGCGCAGACTTCATGGATGTCAGCTCTGAGTCGAAACCTGGAAAATGTTGGCTGCTTGCCCGTCCTAGCTCAGACAGGTTGGGGACCTCAAGGATGGGCTGGTGGGGAAAGGCAGTGGTGAGAGAAAGGGAGATTGGGGGTGAAAGAAACTAGCTTGGGGGATGCCGCCAACAGACAGGCAGCCTTTTTAATGTGCAGAGTTCAAAGAGCATGTTTGTCTTAGACTAGGTCCAGTGTCATGGTAGATGAAGGCATCCTAAACCTGTAGCTGTGATTCACACAGCTGTTAGTACAAGGTGTCTGGTATGAGAGGCTGTTGTGGTTCCAGACAGCCTCACAGTCTGAGAGTCTTACGATCATTCCACTCTGAGAAGCGAGTAATGGGTAAGGTGTCAGGAACGGCCCCAAGCAGGCTATTGTTCAGGGTGGGATTTTGTTGCCAATGTAACTTTGGGGAGCTGGGCAGAAGGGAACAAGCTGAAAGCTTGTTGGATACACTCTTTGGCCATGAATGAGGTGGGGCTTATGTCAGGTAGAGCCCATATATATCAATGACAGCAAGGCTGATTCCAGTCCACAGGAAGGTGGGCCAAGGTTGCCAATAAATTTCATGCTGTGATCAGACCTCGTGGAAGAGCCACCTTTTGGTGAGCCCAGGTAGGAGTGTCTGGGAAAGACAGGGCCTGACAGCCCACTCACAGACAGGGCCAGCAATCATCACTGTTGTGTAACTGACCACGTGCAGTAAGATGCAGTAGGGTGAACAGAGGACTGTACTATATAGACTGAAATTTGAGTTTCAACATTTCTACTTACCAATTGTATGACATTGAGTAAGTTACCTAACTGCTCTGTGTCTCAGTTTCCTCTGTTGTAAAATTGGGTTAAAATTATATTCATCTCCTAGGGTGGTTGTGAGGGTAAAATGAGACAATTCACATCAAGGGCACCTAATAGCATGTTAGTAAATGTTAGCTTTTCTTACTGCTCCTAATACTAAATTGTTGTGTCTAAGTTTGGTCACCAATTCTTTCATTCAAGCTTGGATCTTGTCAGAAAGGTGGAATGTTTTTCAATTAAATCCATTCAGCACGGTGCAGTATGATGACTGCCGTGCGACTCAGTATGGTCTGAAAACCATACTGGGAATTTGTGAAAAAGGCAGAATCTTGGGATCCAACCCAGTCCTCCTGACTCAGAATCTGCATTTTCATAAGGTCCACCAGCTCATTTCTCAGCACATGAGAAGTTCAGAAGGCCTGTAGAGTGGATTATCTTATGATTTGTATCCTGCTTTCACCAATGATTGGCTATATAAACTTGTTCTTGTTCAAGTTACTTAACTTCTCTGAGGATATTTCCCCATCTGTAAAAATAGAATAACTAATATGTGTTATGATTGTGAGGAGCATATGAAATAACACGTTAGAGTTCTTAACAGTACTCTTAACAGTGTGTAGGCAGAGCAATCTCTGATTGCTAGGAAATAATAATGAGAAATAATTTCCAGGGCTTCAGATGTGGTCAGCTATTTTTAGGCCTTTGCTTTATATGTCCCTCCATGTTCCTAAAGCAGATAGTTATCATAGAGATTTAGTGAAATAAACAAATTCCTGTTTTTTTTTCCAGCTTTACTGAAGTATAACAGACAAATAAAATGCTGTCCATTTAAGGTATGCAATCTGATACTTTGGTTTATGAGTAGATTGTCAAATGATTACCCCAATCAAGTCAGTTCACACATCCGTCATGTCACATAGTTAATATATATTCCCAAGTGATTATCAACAGGAGCCAGCAAACTTTTTTTTCTATAACAGCCAGATAGCGATTATTTTTAGCTCTGTGGGTCACACGACCTCTGTTGTGACGACTTACATTGTCCCTACTAGTGAGGAAGCAGCTATAGGCAATATGCAAATAAATGAGCATGGCTGTGTTCCCAAAATAAAAGTACAAAACAGGTGGCGTGACACATCAGATTATAAGGAAACAATAAAGAAATTTGAGGCAGATGTTAGCATTCATTCTAAGCCCTGTCCTCAAGGTCTTCAGGGACATAGGAAGAAAGCAGAGATTATCATGGTATTGGGTGTCTCAGAGCTGACGGGTATGGGTTAAGGAAGAGGAGGATATGTCTTTTAGGTGAGCCGAGTATTGTTTGAGTCTCAGCTACCAGCAAGGCTCTGCTCGGGAGTGGCTCTATTCTTGGGGCAGTGTCTCCTCATTCAATGCATGCTCATGCCTAGAGCCTTCCTGGCCCCAGTCCAGTGTGTTAAAAACACTTGCCTGAGACTCTCATCATATTCCCCAGAAATTGTTAAACAACATGGATCATAAGTGGATCGTTTTTTCATGGCCACACATTGCAGATACCAGTGCCTCCAAATAGAGTCTTTGATTGGAAGGGGATGTGTTGTTGTAAACTGTGTCTCTCTAGTTGGCAGACTTGCTGGGCTTCTAGCTTTGGGCAGGGAAGGACAGGGGTACAGGCAGAGACCTGAGGGCCCTGGAAGGACTAACGCAGCTGAAGAATCTGTGTCTTTAGTGTCTTAGGCTCCAGTCAATTTATGTTAAGAGTTGGACTACCGTCCTATCCAGAGGACTCAGGCAGTGGGTGGGGTTCTGACAGCAGGAATCTCTGGGTTGCAATTTTCTTTCCAGGGGAGTTGGTGGAGATTGAGGCAGAGCCTGAGCAAGTGGAAAGACCAGGTTCCAGCTGTCCAGGAAAGGAAACTGGCAAGGGATTTTGGCAGGGGTTTTGGGGAAGCTCAGGAATAGGGACTGGGTATGCCAGTAGGAGGCAGGGGGCGGCCTCAGCTCCAGGATGTTCC
Source organism: Phyllostomus discolor (assembly GCF_004126475.2). NCBI lineage: Eukaryota > Metazoa > Chordata > Mammalia > Chiroptera > Phyllostomidae > Phyllostomus > Phyllostomus discolor. The sequence continues at coordinate 10,261,947 of NC_050198.1, read as the reverse complement.
TAGTAACACCATTGAAGACAAGGTGTAAGGCTTCCACGTCTACTGTGGGGCATGGGGGTGTCTGGTAGGGACTGGCTGGCACAATACCCAGATGGGTATGCATAATTTTGCATTTTTGTACATCACTGGATGCCGCATGTTAGTATACTTATTTTAAATGTCATGACTTTTTGGAGGATGTCACCTTGGCGAGGAAAGGGAAATTCACCTGTTTGAGTGCTCAGTGGGCTTTTGTAACAGTCAGACTGTTCAGATGGTTTCTGAAAACCTTCCATGTTGTAAAGGCTGGGTGTTCTCAGGACTGGATGTCAGTCAGGGTCCAGTGAGGAGGCAGAGACCTCACCAGTATGATAAGTTCTCACTCAACATCGTCAATAGATTCTGCAGCTTTAAGTGAAATGACATATAAGAAATACCAGTTTTACCACAGGCTAATTGATATAAACAAGAGTGAAGTTCCTAACCCCATTTCATCAGTGTTATAATGAAATGATGTTGACTGAAATGGTGTTATCGAGGACTTGCTGTGCTTTAACTATGTACAAATAATTGTTAACAAGCTGTCACATTGGTGAGGAAGACACACTAAACAGTGAAAAAGAAAATACTTAAGGAGTCGGGGAAGAAGAAAGGACAGGAAACAGCATCCACATCCGGGGCTAGGGAAAGAAAAACAAGAGGCTGAAATTCTTAAAACTTAGCCCCTCAGAGCAGAATGTCCGTGAAGTTAAACGCACACCTTTGAGGACGGCTGGTATTGGTGTTTCTGGGGGGACAGTAATGAAAGGGGTTCTACAAGGGTTGAAAAATCTGCAAACTGCATTCAGCTGCTGACACCGGATGACTCTACCACTGCAGTGAGGCGTTGGTGGAGAGATGCTCGCAGGAAGCAGACAGCACGGAGCAAGTCCCCCTCCTTCCTGCAGCCCTGCAGTCCCTTCTAGAGACTAATAGGGCTCCAGCCAGCAAAGCAGAAATGTGCATTGCAGAGTCCCAACCCCCATATCGAAGACTGGCCCAGGGAAGAGGTGGGCAGGCTGGGTAGGAGCTGAGAGAGAATGAATTAATAACCCACACTGCGTGTCTGGTTTTCTGGGAAAAGCTTTGTGGGTTTGCTGGTCCTGCCCATCCACTGAGGTGAGAAATGACTCAGGAGAACCTTCCGAATTTCTTTGTCACACTTCCTCTCAGGACCCATGGGGTGACAGGTGACGATCAGGAAGCCCTGTGCATTGAGTGACTGATGAGATGAAGTGAGGGCTCTAGAACTCTCTGATCCTGGAGATGGAAATGAACGCCATTTTTTCTACCATTATCATTTTTGAAAAAAGTAAAATTCGTGCTACTGTAGCTCATACAGGATTGGGTGTGAAATGGCTAAATGGCAGGCTCAGTCTAGCCTGAGCAAAGGATTGATTTTGTGACAAGAAAATCAGAGGCAGTGATTTCTGCAGGGGAGTTCTTTAGAAAAGTACACGCGCTGGACTGTGTTCTACCTCCTTCGGAAATTCAGAGCAGGGAGGGTGAGAACTCCATGTCATATGTTACTGCTCAGGGGGAGGGACCATTCTGAGACAAGCATGCGTTCATTAGCCGATCATATTTGCAGGTAGTACATTGACAGAGAAAACCTTCTTGTAGCCGAGAACAGAGTTGGAGCTGAGGGGGCACTGCAAGGGCTAGAGAATAGTCAACCACTGATGACAGACTGAGAGTTTTGTAGAGCTGTTTAATTAACCCCGTTACAAAGATGAAGTGATTCCAAAGTGCTGTGTAAGTAAACAAAGAACACAGCGGTGGAGTAATGAATCATCCACCCAAGCACTAAGAAAAGACTAAGCTAGTGCTGGCTAGGTTTTTCACCTTTTTTTTATTTTTTGAGGATCAATTACAGTTGCTACCAAATTTGCCATGTGTGTTATTTGTGTGTATGCATTTAGTTATGTCAATCAACTGTTTTATAAATCAGATATTAATTGCACAGTCCATTACTCTTGACCTCATCCTTGCCTTTTTTTATCACATACAGGTTATCTATTGAAAAGTGAGGCCACAAGTTCAAGAAAAGTCACTTTCAATCCCAGACTCTTGGTGTAGAGTAAACCCAGATCTATTTTTTCTCCTACTGTGCTGGAATGGCAGCTCTTCTTCATATACACCGACTTCCTGGATTCTAGCTGGCTCTGGGTCATAATTTTTCTGACCAGTCATTATCGATGATCACTGCTGGCTTTTTGACTTGACTGACCCTTTGCAGAGAGCAGCCCTCTTTGATTGTTCCCTCTGACCTGTGACAAGAGGGAAGAAGTCCCTGTTCCCTCTGTGATCTCAATGTGAACTCAAGGAAGGGTAGCTCCATGCCTTGTTCTGGCATCAGTGCCAGTTGCAGTTAACTTCCGATGTGCTGAATGATTAAACCGAGCAATTGTTGTCCCAACAGAGTAGTATCTCAATGACGCATATTCAGTATCGACCTGCCACATATCATACTACATTGCATCAGTGATGTGTATGGTTGCAGGCAGAGGTGGGAAAGAAGCAAAGGCCTCTATCTAATTCCTTAGGTACTAAGGAATCCTTATGTGCCTGTGTTCCTGTGTTCCACTAAAACTGGGGGGCATGTTTTCAGGACCACATAAAAAGATTCACGGGAATTGTTAAGAGCACAGATGATGTCAAAAATAGAAAATGCAATTTCCAAGGGAAGCAGCAATGGACAGGCCAGGGAGATAATTGCAAGTTTGTTCTGCAATAGGAAGTGTCATTCTTGAAATGAGAAACAAAAGACTACACACCATCAGTTGGTTGGCTGGACTGTTAGGACTGCCCCAAAGGGTTAGGAATTCCTGATTTAGATCATGTCTACAGGAGAAAAATGAAAACTGTAGAAAGGTAGATAGAGAGAATAAACAATTTTTTATTTGATAATATGGTGTTGCAAACAAAAATTTTTGGATGGAACTAAGGGGAATAGGTGTCCAAAGGAGTCACATTTTCTGTCTATTTGCCCGCTTCTTGACAATGTCAGCCAATAGGTAGCAATGGGAGCTAAGGCAGGGTGGATTCTGGAGTACCTTGAGTGAGCAGAGAGCTCTTTTATAAGGCATTATCCAGGCTGTTTGAAATCTCAAGGTGAAGACCGCTAATGATTATGACATGATGTGAATTCATGTTGTAAATACAACCATTCAAAGATCAGGGAACCAAATTAGGTTTTCATTCCTTGACAGAAAGACACAAAATGATGAAGATTTGTCATTTTTAGCTACTGTGTACACCTCAGGTAGGACGAGATTTCTTCTCACTCATTTGTTTTATGCAGAAGCGGCATGGCTTGCCCCTCAAATTTCAGAGTGAATTGTTAACTTCAGTAATTCATTCAGTAAAAAAAACATTATGCTGACTGTGTGCTTAGCTTGTTCTAGAGAAAGTTATGCTCTTTGTTCAGGGAGAACTTTTACCCTGTAAATTGTGGAGCTGGAGCTGTGTTTTACATGTTGCAGTTGATGAGAAATCCATGAAACTGAGTTTCTTAGGACCTTTGCAATCCTTAGTTCACATTTTCCTGACTGGATGAAATATTTCGGGATCATATGTACCCATCACTTTGACTTTATGGACTGAGCACATTTGCCTTAGAAGTGACCATAAGCTGCCTGGTGGGAAATACCTCTAGATGCTAGAGCCCAGTACCAAAACCAGGCAGGGATCCACTGGTTTCATCTCGGCATCCGCGTTGGTCAACTGGTACAGCTGCCTAGAGGGTCTAAGTGAGAAGGATTGATTAATTATTAGAGCTCTGATTGATTTGTGGTGTTCGTCACATGTTGGTGAGGGGAGGCAGTGCGTTGTTGCCACACATTTGTTATCTGTTTTCCAAAGGAAAGCATTTAACTGAACAGTTTCATAAAAGCTCAGCTGCTGCAGGGTTTTAGATTCTGTTCGTGGGGGGCTGTTATTACTTGATTCCTTCATGCTCCCTAATATCCAGAGAACAATACAGTAAGGTAGTTAAAAGATAAGTTTACTGTGTTGTTCTGTGGTATTATGGGCCATGATAGAACCATCAATATTTTGAAGATGAAAATTTATATACTATTCACTGAACAATCCTCCTTAGTGTGGTAATGGCCCAATAATTTTTGACCTTGTTGCAAAGGAGATAATCAAAAGTTAATGACCAAAATATTTTCAAGGAACCAAGAAATGGGTTGCTCTAGGAATAAGTTTCAACGTGACACTGAGAAATCAAGCTGCAAAGTACCTCATGGGGATTTGATATTTTCAAAAGTTTGTTTACATCGAGACCCCAGAGTTCAGTAAAAAAAGTACAGCAATAACATGATGAATACTGTTTAATATTCTGATCTGGATAATATAGTCTAATACATTATTGAAAATGCAAAGGAACTTCTAGCAAAAGGGATAGCAGAGGTTTTTGCTCTGAGGCGCACCTCATCAGTGATCTCTCTTCATGGAGTTTCTTTCATTAATTGGAATGCATATCCTGATGAAAGTAGGCCACTATCCAGCCTTATCTTTCCCTGAAAAGGGAGAATTCGTTTATTGTTGAAGGAAAGCCATCGATCCTGTTTATGTTTCTATTTCCAACATGTCTCCTGTGTGTCAGAAAGTCATCCAGCTTAGGAAATAGGAGGACATTAAAAGTCCTGTATTAAAACGCTAGTTACGACAAAACTTGGCACAGTAAACCCTGCTGTGCCTCCCTGCATTTCTTTATCTGGAAGTAATTCTGATCTTGTAGCATTGGTAAATATGTGTAAAACTAGAAGTCCTCTGGAAATGAGACCATGCAGATCCCTGAAAGGAAGCAGGCCCCATGGGCAGTATTTTCTTGAGTTCAGGGATATTTTCCGGGCAAAGGGCATTAGATGGTAATTTATGGCAAACATATACTAAATCTGACTTAATTTTAGGAAGCATAGTAGCCTGCATAATTCTGAACAACAAATTATTTTGAAGAAAAGGGTGTTTTTTTTAAAAGTACACCTAAAGCTAATGAGGGAGGTGGGGGAGGTCCTGGGGGGATAAATGGCGATGGACGGAGACCTGACTTGGGGTGGTGAACACACTCCATTGCAGTGTACAGACGATGTGTCATGGAATTGTGCACCTGAGAACCGTATTATTTTGTTTAAGCAGGGGTACACCAATAACGTCAATAAAAATGAAGAATAAAATACAAGAGGAAACTTTTAAAAAAATACACAGTTATTTTTAAAAATAGGGTTTTGTTACTTTCAGGAAGTATAACTTCATAAAGTAGAGGTGGTTTGGGGTCTGCTTAATGAAGAGCTGTTTTTACTTAATAACATCTGAACACATGCAACCAATGAGGCGTGGATGGAGTGACTCAGTGCATTTTGCCTGCCCTTGTGGACCTTTTTGTCAGGCGCAGGGGTGAAATTGTAATGGTATGTTTATCACATTAAGGGCTGTTTTTGAACAAACGAACCTTGGGAGAGGTTGTGGGGCATGCAGAGGGAGACTCGCGGCACCATGGCCTATTCATCTAGGCAAAGAGGATGTTCTTCAGTGTCTGGAAAAGAATTAGGGTTCTGGTCAAGTGGGCTGCGATTTAGGGAAGTGCTCCAAGTGCTCAATTCGTACATGGTCCCAAGGCAGAAACTCAGTCCTACGAGATCAAGAAAAATAGTAAAAGTGAGGGCAAGGTATTAGGTATCCAGGACTTACCTCATACATCCCTGCTATGGAGCCTACAGTAGAACTAACTTCAGGTGCCGCACTGGGGCTGAGTTCCTGTCTGGTGGGAGGGAATGATTTCCAGGAGAAAAACATGAATGAAGACTGGAAGAGATAGCCCTGGCTGGCGTAGCTCAGTGGACTGAGTGCGGGCTGCGAACCAAAGCATCGCAGGTTTGATTCCCAGTCAGGGCATGTGCCTGGGTTGCAGGCCATGACCCCCAGCAACTGCACATTGATGTTTCTCTCTCTCTCTCTTTCTCCTTCCTTTCCCTCTCTAAGGGACCTAGTCTCTGGCCAAGATTTAGGCTCACTTCTGTACTGTCATTAACGTTGCTATTAACTAAGTTTCCCAGCTCTTTCCCTGGACACTGAAATACTATGCTTAAGTTGCATTTCTCGTTCCCAAACCTTGGTTTGGTTTGGCAAAAACGGGCACTCTAATTCTTCGTCTTCCATGTGGCATCTGGATTTTATGACTGTTACACTGTGAGCTCCTTGAGAACAGGAAAAAAACATCTTTCTGGTCTTTGAATCTTGAATCTGTACTCTGTGCCAGACATCATAGAGGCTCAGCAAGCATCTCTGGGGTGAAGGAATGACTAAATCTTGTCCCAGGAGCTAACTCAACAAATCTTGACCTCTCTCATTTCTTATGTCTTAATATGGCTACCTGTACAGCTAGAGATGGCTATTTGAAGAGACGACAATGTTTAAACAATGTTACAAACAAATCCAAAGTTAATGCACCAGTAACAAAATCTTACAAATCACATTTGGGCAAGGTTCTGAGAAGAAGTTTTAGTAGCCTCTGTGATTTATTTAGTGGTGATTAATTTTAGCTTATTAGGACGGTGAAATAAATTTAACTTTTTTTTTACAAAGTCTTTTTGACTGTCTCTAAATCCCTCATGTACTAAATGTTTTTCCCCATTATGTAACTGCCTGAGGGGGCAAAAGCCAGCATTAGTCAGTCCCTTCTGTGCTCCAAAGGCCACCTTAATTCTTACTCTTGTTTTCTTCCAAATATGTCAGGTTCCTACTAAAAAAGAGGTCACAGGTGTCTAAAATGCATTTTGGAAACTGCAGGTAATACAGGAAATGCTCTTGTTTTGAATCCTATACATTCTTTTGTGAATTAAGGACTTTCTGTGGTTACTGGGGTGGGTTTGACCAGGAAGGAGCAGACCAATGGTATGGCGAGTTAATGCTCCTGGAAGTGGTCCTCCACCAACAATGGACGGGCAGTTGGCTGATCCATATCCAAGATGTTGCCTAGCAGTCCCCTGCAGTTCCTTCCTGAGCCCAGTTGCCCACAGTGCGTGCTGTGGTTGCTTCTTTCCCCTTCCCCGTCTGATCTCTTCACTTAACTCCCAGTGCTTCCTGCGGTTTCCTCCCCAATAAACTACTATTTATACTCAAACCTTGGCTTAGGGTCTGCTGCTGGGGAACTGAAACTAAGACACTAAGTTGAAAGACATGGACAGTCAATATACTTTCCTACTGGAGGTCATATGTGCCCATGGAGGCAGAACCACTAGTCCCAGGTTTTAGTAGTCAGGTGGAAGTCATATGCATAGCATTTGCTTGTTAAACTGGGGCAGGACAGGGAGAGCCACTGGGTCCCCAACACCATTCCACATTTCTACAGCTTGAGTGTCCTTTTCTTGGAGGTAATGTCCTTTATAAAATGATAGCCACAATAGATGGCATTTTCTCTCTTCTTTTCCTTTTAAAAAATAAAAGTACTCAGTGAATGCTAGGTTGATATCTATATAATATACCCAGCAACCAGCAGCGTTTTTGAAAAAATTAACTTAACCTGCCTGTAAAAATCCAAAAGCCTTTGGACGCAGTTGTCATGGGAGATGCAAGGACATAGAAAATGTATGAATATTGTCAAGATTACTGGCTACATTTTTGTGAGGAAGTCGATCAAACCCTTTTGAGTGAACCCAGAGTATCAGTGACCTCAGAGGCTTCTTCCAAGGTCTCACAAGCTTTGCGCTCTCTGTCTACAGGGCTTCTCAGACTGTAAAGCTGCACATAGAGGATGGGCAAAAGTAGGTTTACAGTATGGAGAAAGACCCAAAGGTCTTGATTATTACCATAGCTTTATTAACTCATATGAATGTCTCAGCACAACTGTAAACCTAATTTTTCGCACTCCTGTATTACCTTTGGTAGCCTCCCATTTCTCCTCACATCTTTCTGCTTCTCCAAAGCTTGCCCTAATGGCTGCATATCTGTTTTCCCTAGTAAACATATCCACTCTGAGGGCGTGAAGCATCTCTTGACTTTCCTTTAATCTGTGATGTTGGCGGAAGGGAGATATTCGTTCATTGGGGAATAATTACAGGTTTTCAAATGACTCACTGTCAGAGTCATTTGGTGGAGACTGACTTAGTTAAGAGCTGGGTTAGACATGGGACCCCAGAAGAGCTTGTGCTCAGAAGTTGGTTTGAGAACAGAAGGAATCTTGAGGCAGAGAAAGTATGAGCAATAGCCTATTTCTGACAGATAGAAGGAGGCAGATTGTGCAGTTCAGAAAAGACCCCAAACTAGAAGTGTTCTCAGGCTTGTCTGCTTTCCGTCACGTGGTGGGTTGACCTTCAGAGATGGGAAGCATAGAGATGAAAGAAGTGTAGCCATAGACTTGTAAACCAATGGATAACAGTGTCCTGGGCATGGATCAGAGTTGTAAACCACTGCCTCCTGTATGGGAGGAGGAACAGGCAAATTGAGGCGTGCTGGTGCTCCTAGAATGGATGAGAAAGGGATGCCCAGATGGAGAGCTGGCCTCAGGCTGCTGGCTGAATGGGAGAGAAAAGGGGAGCCTGTGTCAGTGTGAATAGAGAAGGGGGTTCCAAATCGTGGCTCAAAGGTCAGGTTTGAGTTGGTGTATGTGTCAGGCCCTTGAAGTCTTTCACCTTTTATTCTTGTCCGTGGTTGGTGTTTCTATGAGTCTGTCACACTTACATACTTTCATCTTTTCAAAAACCATTTGAGAAAGTAATACACTTTAATTATTCAAATTTAGGTAAATATGGGTAATTGAGAACAGGTAATCACAGAACCAGTAATGTCCATGATTTTTAAATTATTTTTCTTTTTCCTCCTTTAATATTTGCATATCCTTTTTGTGAGTTTTATAACTGTAGTATATAAAATGTTTGTATGTATGTATGTATGTATGTATCTATCTATCTATCTTATATGTACCCTGATTTATTTCCTTTAATTTTATGTTGTTATTTCCTTTAATTTTATGTTGTGGGCATTTTCCTGAATCATTAGTTTTCAAAAACTTAATTTTTCAGCTGACAAAATATTTTACCCAGCCAATTTCTATGTGTTTGGCACTCTGCTAGATGCTGAGGTTACAGATGTAAACAGGACTGAGCCGATTCCAGCTTTCTTGATGATTATGTCATGAGGGCGCAATCTCATAAATATTAGAATTAGAGGTTCCCAGGGATGTCTCATTGGCCATGCCTTCATGCTTGAAGTAGGCATTGCTTGTGATTTATATTTCTTTACATAAACATTAGTGAGTACAAAGAGGCACATCAGAGATGTACTTAGTTTTTTCCTGACCTGTTCTGCTTAAACTCTTGTATGAACTGGAATAATCTCAAAACAGGCCATGCTAATTTCCTGATCCAGCATAGAGGAATAACCGAATTCCTCTGTAAACTGATCTTAACACTGTGATGGGAATACCCCTCCTTCTTCTAGGGTTATTGTTTTAAAAGAAGGTCCTTTTGACCCAGGCCTTCCTAGGTTCCTATGGGCTTGGGCGGGGGGAAGGGCAGAGTTCTTAACATGTGCCCTTCATATCACTGTGTCAGCAGGTTCCACGTGAGGGCCTTATGGTTGTGTAGATAAATTTATGAAAATTATTGGATTGATGACATTTTTTTCTGAAGTAACAAAAGACTTCTCAGATAAGTGCAAAAACAGGTTGTGATCAGCCCCAGAAGCCCAAGTGCTAACACTTCCAGTCACTAACCCCCCTGCCCAGGTAACTAATATCTGACTTGTAACTGCATAGTTAGATTTTATCTTTTCCAAACTTCACAGAGTTTAATTTCTTTTATGTCTGCATTGTTTTTTCCAGTATTATGCCCATCAGATTCAGTCATATTTTTAGTGCAGTTTTTTATTTCATTTTCATCGCTGTGTAAATCTTATTGTAATAAATATACTACGATTTCTTTCCATCCTACTATTGATGAGCATTTAGGTTTTTTCTAGTTTGTAGTTTCCTCTTTTCTTTTTTTTCTTTTTTCTTGGTTATGTTGTAATGTGACTTTTATTTACAAAACAAGAACAAAATAAAACAGACAATGGCCCAATTGGCCTGTCAGCCATTCTCGGCCACCCTCTGATCTGTGTGCTCTCTGGAGCAGGCCTAGGACGCATTCACAGAGGCCACCAGCATTGCCAAAGGGAAGCGCACCTAAGAGACTTAACAAGAATAGCCAAAACTGTGGGAGGAAAACATTACCTACTGCTGAGTTGAATCGTCCCTTCAAAATACAAATTCAAATTTATTTTTAAATGTAGCCCAGATTTCTCCAGGTGATAGTACCTTAGGATTTTTTTTCCTTTTTTTTCCTTTGTTTAAAAGTAAATTTATTGGACTGACGTTGGTTGATAAAATGATGTAAGTTTCAAGTGTACAATTCTTTGACATCATTTGTATATTAAAGTGTGTGCCCACCACCCCAAATCAAGTTTCCTGTCACCATGTATTTGACCCTCTCTACCCTTTACCTATCCTCCAACCTCCCTTTCCCTCTTCTAACCATCATAGCGTTGGTGGTTATAAGTTTTTTTTAATTTTATTTTAATCATTGTTCAAATACAGTTTTCTCCTTTTTACTCCCAGTCCAGCCCCCCCTCCCACGCCTCCCCACTTCCCTCCCATTATTACCCTTCCCCTAGTTTTTGACCATGTGTCCTTTAAGTTTCTTCCCGTGAACCCTTCCCAATGTCCCCTGAAATTCCCTCTACTCTCCCCTGTGGTCACTGTCAGCCTGTCCTCTATTTCAGTGTCTTTGGTTATATTTTGCTTGCTTCTTGGTGGTTATAAGTTTTGTTTCTTGAGTTTCTTAAGAACAATGCCGCAGTAAAAATGTTTGTAAAAGTGTTTTTGTGATATACAGGATGCATGCATTTCTGTTGAGTATACACTAGGAGCAGAATTATTGAGTCAGCAGGAAACGCACGTATTAAGCATTGGTAGATACTGGCTAACCACTTTTCAAAGTGATTATGCCAACTTCCGTACCCACCAGCAGGCACGAAAACTCTAGTTGTTTTTTGTCCTTGTCAATGACTGATATCAAACATATAGCTTTTTTTTTTTCTTTATTCACAGTGTTTACAGGAAAGAATCAAGCTTCAAAATCTGGGGCAGTGTATTCTGAGAGCTGTTAATCATCTTTTTGATAATAATGTTTAATGAAAGGACATAAAACTAGATACTTTATTAATGTTCCATTCTTATTAAAGATGCAAAGAAGTTATTTAAAAAATGTATAGTGTTCATACATTGTTTGTCTTTTTTCCTTTCCTCTAAAGAGAATTCAGGCACAAATACCAGTTTTCCCCAGTGTTCACTTCACAAATAGCTAATAGTAACAAATAAACATCTGCGATCCCTTTTTACTCTTTGGAATATGGTTCAGCGTAGCTCTGCTAAGAAAGCATGATGACAGAAATCAATTGAGAACTGAAATTTACATGTCTGTCATTTATCTTTGCCACAGCGATAAACCTATGAAAGAAAATCACCAACTGTATTAAGCTAGGTTCTGAAATTACTTTTATTTTTCTGCTGTAATGTCTTTTTCCTCTTTGATCAAGTTGTTGAAGAGGTTTAAAGGACCCTGTCTCCAGACCTCGCTAAAAATCCCTACCTGGAGTTGGTTAGAAATGTGGAATCTGTATTCTAGCCAAAGCTGCATCTGAATGTGCATTTTAACAAGGTCGCTAAGGGTATTTGTGTGCACAGCAAAGTCTGAGAAGCAGGGTTAGCACTTCATGTACTACTTAGGCTAAAAAGAAAGCAAAGACTCAGTCCTCAAAGGTCTTCCTTTAAAATAGATGCAGGAGTCATCAAACCTTTCCTGCAAAGGGTCATATCCCAAATTTCTGACACTTTGCAGGCCACACGGTCTGTGCCCCCACTACTCAGCTCCATAGAGGGAAAGCAGCCACGGGCAATCTGCAAACAAATGGGCGTGGTTCTGTTTCAATACAAATGTATTTTTGGACACAATTTGAATTTTATATATTTTCTAAGTTTCATGAAATATTCTTCTCCTTTGATTTGTTCAGTGATTTCACCCTGTGAAAGTCAGTCATGGGATGTACAAAAGAAGACAGTGTGCTGCATTTGGCTAGCCCGCCACAGCTTGCTGACTCCTGTTCCGGGGTTCGAGCCACTAGTAATCCCTATGAGGGCAGAGACCTTGTTTTCATTTCACCGTTGTTTCTCTAACTCTGGCACAGAACCTAGGCTCAAAAATGTTTGTGGAATGAAATACTATTGCTATTTTTAAATTATGCAACATGGGAGAAATTCCGAGTTGAAGTTTAGAGGGCTTTATTTCTTTATTATTTTGTTTATAGGTACCGCATGCCTACTATGTGTTCTGCATTGTGCAAAAACAGTAATGTTTACTGGACCTGATGCCAGCTACTCAGGAGAAAAATCTCATTAACTTACCATCTTATACCACAAATGTCCTACACTGAGGACACTGGGTATTAGTATAGTAAATGCATGTGTCTATGAATAGCTACAGTTATTATCTGTCAAGCATTCTGATGAGAAAATCAGAAGCATAACAGTGAAGTGGAAGATATATTTTTCCCTTTCCCATGGGAAACAAGAGAAAAGCTAACATTTCTTTATGTAATGCACAATAAATTATGCATAAATGCAGAATTATAAACAAGTCAAATCTCAGTCTGCAGCATGAGTTGATATAATACAGGCTGGTAACATTTGAGTGTTCTTTTATCATTCTCGTTTGTAAAGTACTCAACAAATGGAAGTGGGTTTGGAGGGGGTGACGGGAGGGGTGGGGAGAAAATACAGACAACTGTAACTGAACAACAATAAAATAATTTAAATTAGAGAAATTTAGACAGCAATAAGAGAATAAAGAAGAATATAAATAATCCGTAGGATTATCACCAAGGTTACCAGCCTTGACATTGTTTAATTGGATATTCCCTCTCTCTTTTCAGCATCACTCTCTATAGCCAGGATACAACAAAACTGTAAACTTTGGAGCCAAATGTAATGGTATTATAACCTTTTTGTGTTACTTAATAACCATGTAACTTTGGGCAATTACTTAACATCTGCATGCCACAGTATTCTCATAAGCAAAAGTAATAATATTTCATTGTGTTTACACAGAAACACACATGGCTTCCTTTATTCATCCATCAATAGATATTTAGATTGTTTGCATGTCTTGACTATGATAAATAATAGTGCAATGAGCATGGGGGTGTGAATATCCCTTCGAGAGAGTGATTTTATTTCCTTTGGCTATATGTCTAGAAGTGGAATTTCTGTATCATATCGTAGTTTAATTTTTTGAGGAACCTCATTACTGTTTTTCATAGCGGCTATACTAATTTACATTCCCACCAACAGTGCATAAAAGTTCCTCTTTCTCCATATCTTCACTAGCACATATTTCTTGTGGTTTTCATTAAAACCACTGTAAGAGTTGGGGGTGATATGCATTGTTGTTTTGGTTTGTATTTCCCTGGTGATTAGTGATGTTGAGCACCTTTTCCTATACCTCTTGGCCATTGGTATACCTTATTTGGGAAAGTGTCTATTCAGGTCCTTTACCCATTTTAAAATTAGATTATTTGTTTTTTGTTTGTTTGTTTGTTTTGCTATCGAGTTACATAAGTTATATACTTTGGATTGTAACTCCTTATCAGATATATGGTTTGCAAATATTTTCTACCATTCTCTAGGTTGCCTTTTCATTTTGTTCATTGTATCTTTTGTTGTGCAGATGCTTTTTAGCTTCATGTAGTTCCTCTTGTTGACTTTTGCTTTTGTTACTGTACTTTTGATGTCATATCCAAAAAATCATTATCAATATCAGTGTCATGGAGCTTTTTCTCTATATTTTTTGCAAGGATTTTTATGGTTTCAGGTCTCACATTTAAGTCTTTAAGAATTTCAAGTTAATTTTTTCCAGTATTTTAAGGTAGGGGTCCAGTTTCATACTTTTGCATGTTAATTTCCAGTTTTCACAATACAATTTATTGAAGAGAATCACTTACCATTAACTATTCTTGACTTGCTTGTCCAAGACTAGTTACCATATATGCATGGTTATGTTTCTGGGCTCTTGATTTTGTTCCATTGGCCTTTGTGTCTGTTTTTATGCCAATACCACACTGTTTTGATTCGCATATAGCCTTGTAGTATAGTTCAAAATCATGATGTGTAATGCCTCCAGCTTTGTTCTTTCCCAGGATTGCTTAGGCTATTTGGTGTTTTTGTAGTGCCATATGAATTTTAGAATTTTTTCTATTTCTATAAAAAATGCTATTAGAATCTTGATGGAGATTGATTGCATTGGGTCTGTTGATGGCTTAGGGTATTATGAGATATTTTAACAATATTAATCATCCTGATGCATAAACATGGGACATTTTTCCATTTATTTGTAAGATTGGCGTCTTACAGTTTTCATTGTACAGATATTTCACCTCCTTTGTTAAAGTAGTTCTAAATAATGTTTTTGATGCTATTGTAAATAGGATTGTTTTCTTTATTTCTTTTCAGAGTTCATTGCTAATGTGTACAAGTACAACTGATTTGGTATATTGATTTTATATCCTGCAACTTTACTGAATTTGTTTATTGGTACTAACAGTTTTTTCTTTTTGTCAAATCCTTTGGGATTTTCTGTATACAAACTATGTCATCTATCAACACAGGCAACTTCTTCCTTTACAATTTAGATTCTTCTTATTTATTTTTCTTGCTCTGGCTGTAACTTCCAATATGATGCTGAACAGAAGTGAGAGTGGACACCATTGTCTTGTTCCTAATTTTAGAGGAATATCAGATTTCTTTATTTGTATATGTCGAACCATGCCTGCATCCCAGGGATGAATCCCACTTGATCATGGCGTATTATGTTTTTATTGTACTGTTGAATTTGTTTCACTAATACTTGTTGAGAGTGATTACATCTATATTTATCATGGATATTGGCCTACAGTTTTCTTTTTCTTGTAGTGTCCTTATCTGACTTTGGTATCAGAATAATGCTGGCCTTGTAAAATGAGTTTGAGCATGTTGTCTCCTCTTCAAATTTTTGAAGGAGTTTTAGAAGAATTGGTGTTAATTTTTCTTTAAATATTTGATAGAATTCACCTTTCAAACCATTTTGTTCTGTGCTTTTCTTTGTTGGGAGGTTTTTGATTACTGGTTTAGTCTCCTTGTTTATTATTGGTCTGTTCAGATTATCTACTTATTTATGACTCAGTCTTGGTAGGTTGTATGTTTCTAGAAATTTATACATTTCTTCTAGGTTCAATTTGTTGGCATAAAATTATTCCTAGTAGTCTCTTAAAATCCTTTTCCTATGCTATCGGTTGTAATGTCTCCTCTTTCATTTGTAATTTTATTTTTTGACTCCTCTCTCTTTTTTGCTTGGTTAGTCTAGCAAAAGGTTTGTCAATTTTATCTTTTTGAAGAACAGACTCATAGTTTTGTTAATTTTTCTATTACTTGCCTATATTCCATTTCATTTATTTCTGCTCTAATCTTTATTATTTTGTTTTTCTGCTAACTTTGGGCTTAATTTTTTTAAAAGTTCCTTTCAGTAATACTTTAGGTTCATTATTTGAGATCTCTGTTTTTTTCTTAACATATGCATTTATACCTATAAATTATATTGCTTTTACTGCATATCAGAAATTTTGATATGTCATGCTCCATTTTTGTTTGTTTCAAGATATTTTTTGATTTCCCTTTTGATTTCTGGTTTGACTAATTGGTTGTTCAGGTTGAGTTGTTTTATTTCCACATATCTGTGAATATTCCAGTTTTCTCCTGTTATTAGTTTCTAGTTTATACCATTGTGATGGGAAAAGATACTTCTTATAATTTCTCTCTCCTTGGATTTGTTGTGAGTTGATCTGTGGACTAACATATGATGTAATCTAGAAAATTTTTTATATTAACTTGAGAAGAATATGTATACTTTGGTTGGATGGAATGTTTTGTATATGTCTGGTTAGGCCTCTGGTCTGTAGTGTTCAAATCTACTGTTTCCTTATTGATTCATTGTCTGGATAATCTGTGCATGGTTGAGAGTGGGGTATTAAAGCCCTCAACAATTACTGTATTGCTGTTTCTCCTTTCAGTTGTTAGTGTTTGCTTTATAGACCTAGTATATATATGTAAATATATATTTATATATTTCCATTGACTTTTGAGCATACATCCCTTTTTAACTGCCTGTTAAGTTTTCCTTTTATTACAAATATACTACATTCTCAGATATTTTAGGGTTCATTTTAAAACAAATTCTTCCATTATATTGATCCATATATTGATTCATGTTCTATTTATTAAAAATATTTATGGAATGTATATTAAGAGTCAGACACACTGTTTTAATTGTTACTGTGTTATGATGTGTTTAACATAGGGCAAATTCCCCCTTTTGAAATAATTTTTAATCAAAAAATTAGTTTCTTAATAAAATATTCTTCCATTTGAGTTTTATTGTGTTAATAATAAAATCTATAGTATAAGTACTTAAGGTTATTAATTAATTTGAAGCAATTTACTTATTTTCATGATTCCTCCTTTACTGGTAGATCACTGTATTTATCTCCACTGATGCAAATAATCTTTTCTGCCTCTCCAGTGTATATATACCCAAGATTATCTGAGGTATTTATGTATTTTGTTGCTATTATTGTATAGCTATTACTTTTTGATAATAGAATATTTTATATTTTCTGTAACTATTCTTCATTTTGTGACTTTACTAAACTTTGGTTGATTTGTAGAATTTTTTAGTTGATTATCTTGAGTTTCTATACAGAGACTTTAATATCTTTCCTAAATGGTATAATTATTATTGAAGGCTATTTTATTACATTGTCCAGCACTTGCACATTACTGACAAAAGAATGTGATTGAAAGAGACACTTTTATTTAGGAAATAATAAGATGGTTATTGTGTTCATTAATAATTAGTGTAATGTTTTTCTTTTTAACTAGAATGAGATCACATTCTTTTGATTTTTGTTTAATAAGAAATATCTCAGAAATAGATACTGAATTTTATTAACAGTTTCTTTCATACATATAGTTTTGCTCCTTTGGCTTTTCCATGTGATATATGTTTAATATTTGTCTTAAGTCATTGTACATTCTAGTGAAAACAACTTGTCATATTGCACAATATTTGAAGTTGTTGAAAGTTTTTACTAGTGCTTAATGTAGATTTTTTGTGATAATCTTCATAAGTAAGATTGATTTTAATTTTTTATATATCCTGGAATTATCTATTTTTGAATATTTTAAGGAACAAATAAAATTGTATGATGGTGCATCTTATAATCAAGGTAATGCTAGGCTTGAGAATATAATATGCTGTTTGTTCTCACTTATAGATGAGAAACCCAAGGCAGAGAGATATTAAATAACTTGCAGCTAGTAGTTGGTAGACTACAGGTTTGAAACCACATGGCCCCAGAGTTCTGGCTCCTACCCCATGCCCCACACTGCTATAAGCTTTCCACAAGCTCCTTTACTGCATCCCTTACTCTTAGCTCCTCATGCTGGCTGGATGCTGGCACATTTGGCTGCTCTAAGCTTTATTACTTACTGAGATTAACATGCCTTCTTGGACTTTCTGAACCTCGTATCATTGATACTTGCATGCTGTGCTCATTTTCTCTGCTTCTCAAGGCTCGTGAAGTCCAGATTCAAGCCTCAGGCCTGTCCTACTCCCTCCCTGCAACTAACCCAGCATCTGCTCATCCCTCAGCCTTAGCTTGGTCCTCGGTGTCTGACTTCTGCTTCCCTATATAATTCACTTATTGCTTCATTGTTCCAGATCCAAAACTGGTACCAAAAAGGGGATGTAGTAATGGGGGTTCCCAGAAAGGTGCCTCCAAAGGGATTCTGACTAGCACACCTATCTACTGGTGACATACGAATATATAATACAGAGATAGATTTAAGTGTTCACCCATTTGCCCGCTCACACACAAGCATGATAGTGGTATGATTTGTTAACTAATCATTTCATGTACAGTGTCTCTGAAATCCTTAAACATTTTAAAAATACTGTACTAATACTTTCCCTGGGGGTTGGGGGCGGGGTACAGGGACCTTGTTTTGTGTTCTCTAGCTTCCTAGATTTATTACCTTGCAGTGTTTTCGGGCTCAAAAAATCACATTATATCCTCCTTCCATTTATTTTTCAGCATTTCTGAAGTGTCACTTTCTGTCTAGCTGGGAAACTTTCCTATAAACAGAACACTTGCTTTCTGATCAGGGCCTGCTCTATATAATCAGAGGGAGAACGTTTCCTCAGTGTGGCCTCAAGGGCAATTCTCTGGCTAAGGACGATGACTCATCTTCCCAGGGTCTTCCTGCTGGAGTGCTGCAAATAAATATATTCTGCAGAGGACACAGAGTACTGTGGTGCGGATAAGACAGAGCCCAGCCCTGTCGGACAAGGAGGCTCTGCAGTCTAGAAACTGTCAGCTGCAGCTGAGAAACCCCTTCAAAAGGGAGAAGCAGAGGATTCAGCAGTGCCCTGCAGTGTTTTGCCACTTTAAAACAGTGCAAGCTTATTTGCTTAAAATCCTATGTATTTGCTTAATTGCAGAGCCTGGAAGGTAACATTGAAATGGAGAGATAATAATAAAACATCAGGACTAGAAAGCTAAGGATCTTGGTGAAACCTGTGAACAGTGCTGAACCAGAATTGGTATTTGGCTATATTTATGCAAATAGCATAGTTTCTGATATTGCTTGTAATTATACAACTATTATTGGGAAATATAAGAAAACAGTTTTGTCTCTCAACCTAGATGGTAAACACTATTGAACATTTTCTCCAGAAATGAGAACATAGGGGATAATGGGTCATAAAAAAAAACTACGTCCTATATTGCCTCGCTAGTACTTGTCATGCCAGGGGTGTAGGTGGCATAGAGGGTGGGTTTATGGATGGAGAAGGGTGCGAAGGACACCATTGGGAGAGCAGGTTCATAAGCACAGGGTGACATAAGCACATATGAGAGACCCTTACTTGGGGGAGGGGACGACAGTGGTCAGGAAAAAGCTGGATACTGAGCTGTGTTTGGAAGGACAGGCTAGACTTTACTGGGCGAGGAACGATGGAATTAAAATTGATTATTCTAGAGAAAGTGAGCAGTATCTGCAAAGGAACCAAGTGTAAGGTATCGGGTGGCCTTTGGAGAACTAGATGGAAAATTGTTCAGTATAGCTGCCGCTTAAAAGGGAGGAATGACCAGGCGAAAGTGGAGAAATAGACCCTGAGATTAGGGCTTGAGGGCCAGTGTTCATATGGGACACAGTCCCAGGAGGTACTGGCAGAAGAGGGGCAAACGAGAGCAGGTTACTGCTGTGGGCTATTGGGGCTCAATTTTGAGGAAACACTGCGAAGGACTTTTCCCATCGGGGTGAGGAAGTAGAATGAGTTTCTCCCTGAGGCTGGGTGCCACATTATTCCGGCTGCTTGACTGAACCTTTATTAAGTTCATGATTTATCCAAAGACTTTCAAAGGGCTCCCCTTAAGGAAGTGGCTAACTGCTCGTAGTCATATAGCTGGAACACCATGGAGAGTAAAGAGGGGTACAGGGGAGAGTGGGAGGAAACCAGGTCCTTTCACCTCCCAAACTTTTGGGGTGCTGGCTCCTGTTTTAGTCTTCTTGAGGGGTCTGTTCACTGGTGCTTGTTTCCTGCATGTTAGACCTATGGTTTTCCTTGACAGTCACTGTCTTCCCAATTGTCTAGGCTTGCCTGGCTGCTTGGAAACCAGTTCATCATGTGACTGTTGTGACCTTCAGTATTTCTTTTTTTCTAAACCCCAAGTGCCTACATGGTTTTAATCCTTGGACAGACCACAGTGTTTCTATCCAGGAGCATTTCTTGTATTTTTAACACACACTTTATTTTAGAACAGTTTTAGGTTGACAAAAAATTATGATATATTACAGAGTTCCCATATACTTCACACCCAATTTCACCTATTATGAACATCTTATATTTGTGTGGAATATTTGTCACAATTAAGAAACCATTGTTGTTTCATTATTTATTAACTAAAGTTCATACATTTTTAGGTTTCCTGTTTTTCAGTAATGCCCTTTTCTATTCTGTTGTCCTTCCAGGATGCTACATTACATGTAGTTATCATGTTTCCTTAGGTCAGTCTGAGTTCTGACAGTTTCCTAAATATTCCTTATTTTTGATAACCTTGACAGTTTGGAGGAGTACCAGTCAGGGATGTTGTCCAATTTCCCTCAACTGGAGTTTTTCTGATGTTTTTTCTTATGATTAGACTATGGTTCTGGAATATCACAGAGGTCAAGTGCCATTCTCCTCACAACATATGGCGAATACATGCATGACCATGACTTACCCTGGTGATGACGACCTTAATCACCCAGCTGAGGTAGTGCTTGCCAGGTCTCGCTGAAGAGCTACTCTTCCCCGCTCCCATTAGTTCTGTGCTCTTTGGAAGAAAGTCACTGTGGGCGATTTCTTTCTTTACTTTTTAAAAAATTTCTTCTTACTTCCTTCTTCTTTTACTTTTGTGTTTGGAAGTTTTCAAACATAAAGACACACACACACACAATGATATAGTGAATAACTGCATACTCTGTGTGAAATTTCAACACTTTCTTGTTTTATATCTATGGGAGGTGTCAGATTTTAGCATGCCTCAGAATCACTTGGAGGCCTTGTTAAGACACAGACTTCTGGACTTTACCCTTAGGGTTTCTGGCTCAGTAAGTCTGGATTGGTGCCCAGGGAGTCTGCATCCTTAACAAGTTCCCAGATGATACTGCTGCTGCTGGTCCCGAGACCGCACTGTGAGAACTTCTGACCTATCATCTTTCCTTACACTGACTCTCCCACCTCCACGTCACTATTTTGAGGTAAATCTCAGGTATCTTATTATTTTATCTGTAAATACTTCATGTATATTCCTAAATATAAGGACTTTTAAGAACATAATTATAGTGTAATTTTCTAATAAAATATTAATAATTCTAATATCATCAAATATCCACATTGTGCTCAAATTTGACTGATTGTTTCTAAAATACTTTTACATTACAGTTGGCATTCCAACCCAAATAAGCTCTGCACGTTATATTGGTTTGATATACCTCTAAATTCTTTTGAAATCTATTGTATGGGTTGACAAACCACGAGGCAGTTTTTTAAAAACTAAAGTTTTAGTGGCATATAGCCACACTCATTCATTTATGGTTATATATGGCCCCTTTCCAACTATGACAGTGGAGCACAGTGGTTGTGTCAGAGGCCACACGGCCTGCAGAATACAAAGAGTTTACCATTTGTTCCTTTACAGAAAATGTTTGCCGATCCCTTTTCCTTACGCTCTTCCTTCTTCTTTTTTTTTCTTTAAATATATTTGTGGAAGAAACCGGGCCATTTTTCCTACAGACTTTCCCATATTCTGGAGTTTGCTGAGTGCATCCCCTCCCCGTTTTTATTTTTCACGTTCCTCTGTTGCCTGTATTTCTTGTAAACTGGTACACACACCAAGAGGGTTGAGCGGATTCAGGTTCACTATTTTGCCAAGAGTTGATCAATGGGTTGAGATGTTATCAGTAAGACCCATGCATTGTCAAGTTTGTAATCAGGTTTGCACCTAGTTATTTTAGTAGCTATTAATCATCATTGCCTAGATTCATTATTTCATTAGGCATAGCAAAATGATTATATGGTAATTTTATCATTTCCTTTCATTTAGGAGCTGGGATGCTTTTGTAAATGAGAACTGTTCTTCATCAATTATTTGGTTCCTTTGATAGACAGTTTTGTGAGAGAAAGGCAGGACAACTGCTGGATTCCGTCCTGTCAGTTACCAAGTTCAGAATAATGAGTAGCCTCCCTAATACCTTCAAAGGTAACTATTGTGTGTTTCTTTAACTGTCTTATGAATGCCTGGATTGTTTTTAACAGCTTTATTGAAATTTAATTTGCATACCGTATAATTAACTTCTTTTAAATGTGCAATTCAATGGCTTTTAGTTTATTTGCAGAGTTGTGCCACCATCACCACAATTTTATTTTATAACATTTCCATTATATCAAAAAGAAGCCTTATGAATATGTGGATTTTTAGAATGTATTTGATATGTGTAAATCCATGTTAGTGTCATTCTTTTAAGGCTCCCAGTCATTCCATTTTTGGTCAGTGGGAGCCCTTTTTGAGATTAGTTCCTATACTGGCTTATTATGAAAATAAAATGAGAGAATAATTTTCAAGATTCTGATAGTCAAGCGGTGCCACACAGCTGTGATAGTGGTTGTCAATCTTGGGTGCGTATTGGAATCACATGAAGAACCTTGAGATACCCTGATGTGCCGTCCATTCCCTATACTAATGGCAACAGAGTTTCTGCAGGTGACACCTAACCATCACCACTTTTTACAAACCCTAAGGTGGATTCCAGTGCGCAGCCAAGGTGAGCAGCCATTGAACTTCGTGGATGTGAATTAATTTCTCTCCCCCTTCCTTCCCAGTTGCCCTATACCTTGCCCAGCTTTGTCCTTCTCAGTCCTCCGCTCTCATTTGGGGCAACTTGATCACTTTTTTGCCCAGTCACTCAAGCTAGCTGTCTTAGTCATTTGTCCCTTTCCTACCTAGCACTGTCTAATTCCAAAGGAGTTTTTGAGGAGAAATGGCTGCCTTAGATCTCTATTATACAGAGATATTTCTGTCAACAATACGAAAGAGATACTGAAGAAGCAAGCAAAACTACTCAATGCTTTAAGTCCCCAGGACTCACATTAAGAAACTTCACATTCATTAGCATGATGCTCTAGGTTACCCATTATCTACTTGCAACCTCTGGATACCAGCCTCATCACATACTTTAAATCCCTGTACCCTACAGTATAGTCTTATTATTATACATCTTTTGTAATACTTTGCCACAGAAAGAGTGGCCCTCCATGGACCCGAAGTACTGGAATCCCTTGGGAGCTTGTTAGAAATGTAGGATCTTAGGCCACATCCACAGACCCAGTACATCCCTAACCTGTCTTTTAACAGGATTTTCCAGTTCATTCATAAGCATATTAAAGTGAGGGAGTTTTTCCAGCCTTTTCTGCTCCTCCTTATGCCTTGATCTCTGTATGCATATCAACTCTTGCCCTTTCTATTTTGATTCATCTTTCAGGACTTAGTTCAAATGGTTTTGTCCTGGGTTCCCACTTCTGCATATAAGTAGTCAATTCTTCTTCATAGCTTGGATGCTATCTTTGTCATACTACTTTCATGAAACATTATTTTCATTTTCTTTTTAGGGATTCAGGTACGTGAGAAACTACTACATTTAAAGCTCTGAAGTGCAATAATCACACTTCATTCTTTTCTGTATCCACCCAGAGCTTTGCAGATACTGGAATTTCTATTTATAAAACAAGAAGTAGTTTCAGGGGTCAAGAGAGCAAAGCAGGTAGATCCTGAGCTCACTTCCTCCTGCAGACACATAAAAACTATACAACTAAATATAAAGTAACTATCCCTGAGAAGGATCTGAATAAAGAATAACTGAACAGCATTTGCACAACTAGGGCTGTAAGGAATAAGCCACACCAAGACAGGTAGGATGGGCAGAGATGTGGTCTGGTCAGGACCCACACCCCTGGTGTGGCAATTCTCAAGTGGTAGGAATATTGTTACCATTGTGGTCGCCCCTGAAAAGTCTGAACCCCACTTTGGACCCCTACCCTGGGGGCCTAGACTGGGAAATGGAGTCTCCATAACATCTGGCTTTAAGAACCAGCGGGACTTATATCAAAAAAGAGCCAAAGGGCTGTGGAACGAAGCTTCCACTCTCAAAGGACCTGCACATAGACACACTCACCCCTTGCTGCAGTGAAGAGGCAGCAGTTGAAACGTACCTGGGCCATACATGAAGAAATTACATTGACCACCTTTAGGACAAGTGCTGGAGAGGGCAGGGATCAGGGGGCACTTTCTCCTAGGCTCAGAAGGTCTGGCGTGCCTCACTTTTCTTCGTTTGTTTTCCTGTGTTCTTCTTCCACCTGGCTTGCCCAGTGCAGATAGGGGCAATTCTGATGCTTGCCATGAACCTGACGAAAAGTAATCGACCCACCCACCCTGCCCGATCTGCCTGCCTAATACTGAGTCCATCTCAAGCATCTTCAACTTCAGCACGCTTGGCAACTGGCCTTGGCCAGCACCAGAGCCTCACCAAAGCAGCTCTACAACTGACACAGCCCATAGGTCCACTGATTAGGTATCAACCCACTTTTTTTACTGACTTCATTTTTTTAGAGTGGCTTTAGATTCACAGCAAAATTAAGGGGAAGTACAGAGATTCCCCACATACCTCTGTCCCCCACACATGTATTACTTGTCCCGTTATCAACATCCCCCACCAGAGTGGCACATTTGTTACAATTGATGAACCAACATGGACACATCATAATTACCCCAAATCCATAGTTTACATTAGGGCTCACTCTTGGTGTTGTACACTCTGTGGGTTTGGACAAAGGTATGTCCAGTTACTAGCAAATTGATGCAGAACAAATCACTCCTAAATGAGTAGCTTAGCATGACAGCCTATCATTTTATTATTTCTCATGCAGATCAGGAATTTAGAAAGAGATTGGTTGAGTGGTTCTGGCTCTGATATTTCACATATTGCCAGGCAGATGGAGCTGGAACAGCTGGGCCTACAGCAACTTGGGGCCTCCCAGGAATTTCTCTCATCATGGAGTTTCAGGTTTCTCTATACAGTCTCAGTCATAGCCTTGTCTGGGTTTCCTTATAGCATGGCAGTCTTTCGAGGGTTGGAGACTTCAAGAGAAGTCTCCACTTGACAAGTGAGAAACTTCATTGTCTTCTGTGACTTACATGCAGTGTCACTTCCAACTCATTCTAGGTGGTTACAAGCAAGCCACCAAGCATACCCAGATTCAAGGAGATGGGAGGTAGGTAACCCATCTCTCAATAGGGGTTACATCAAGGTCACATTGCAAAAAGGCATGAATGGTAGAAGATATTGCTGTGGCAATTTCTGTAATGTATACACTGCTACACTTGATCTTAATAGTTAGGAAATTTCAACTCTTCTGGGCTCAAAGGATTCTATTTTATTATTAAACACCTCTTCTGGGTAGGTGTCTTTAAAAATGAGACTAGTTGGTCTTCTGCTTTCATGGGCAAAACGTAACTTTCTATATGACGCTTTAAAAAATCTACTGAGAAGTGGGTTCCAGATTTCCCTCAGCAATGCCCAGAAAAGAGATTTTATGGTTAAAAAAAAAAGAGTACCTGAATGATGTTCATAAGCTCTGTGTCTGCAGCCTGTCCTTGCCACTGTCTTTGGCTACTCAATCTCAGTTTGCCTCTCTGTAAAATGGACATCGTCTTTCTTGTGTGTACCCCACAGCTTTACGTTGAGGAGCAAATGATGTCATTAGGGTGAAAAGCCTGTGACAAAATATCACATAAAAGAAGGTATTTCCATCATTCTTCTAAAGAATTTTAATATTTTACAGCCCATAGGGGCAAGAAGCTCTACCTAATATCGGACTTAAATATATTCGTTTTGCCATAGCTCTCTATAAGCAGTCAGTCTGAAACGGGTTGTGCTTCTTTCCTCTAGTGAAATGGCGAGAGGGCGACATACAGAGGCTTAGGTGTGTTGACACTGCTGTCTTCGCAGGTTTGCTGCCATGTAGTTTGATTTGTATTCTGTGCATCATGTAAGCCTTTTGCTCAGCCAGCAAACGTTTGTGAGCTTCCAGCTTCCAGCATTATTACTCCAGAATCCCTAAATCATTTTCCTGATCATTGAATTGCCTTGCATTGCTATCACTTAATATGGATTCTCTGTTTTGCTTCATTGTCTCTAGACTTATTATTTCACATTTGTCTGCACTAAAATGTATTCTCAGTTTATTGGTTCAGTCATCATGAGGGGCCAATGAATTTGAATCATGCCATTGTATTTTTTCCTATGTGATATATATATATATATATATATACCATATAAAACTAATAAAAATCTATGTACCTTAGAGAAGGTTATGCAGATTTTATTGGTTATACTTCAGGGTCAGACTAACAACACAAAATAGGTCAAGCCAGAGCTTACAATACCAGGGCACCGAGCACAGCTTCCAAGGGAGGAAGGAAGGAAGTCAATATTTTCCAGGGGAAACTTTTGATAAAATCTGCTTCATTCTATAAACTTGCACCATATTTACTGGTAGCCTAGAGCTCACAATTTTAGAGCTCTCATGTTCTCCTTGCTTAAGTACCTATTTTATATTACCATTTAAAAATACTTTCCTGAATAAGAATATGATCCATTCAAAAGTGGACAGCCTATATCAGAAAACCAATCAGGTTGGGCCACTGTTGAGAAATTTACTTTAAAAATTAGATAAATACATTTAATGAAAATTAAGTTCTAATGACTCTGGTTTCATTCATGCAGAGCATGTTTGGGGCCTACTATGTGTCAGGAAGTTGGCTAGACTACAATATAAGCCACAGACTTCCTGTTTCCAAAAGTTATAGGTCAGCGAAGGAAAAACTCAATGACAAGTCATTACAGTTCAGTTCATAATTTGTAGTGCAGGGAATGACTAATTTTGCCTGCGAAGTTTAGGAAAGGTTGAAAAGAACAACTGGGGTTAAGAGCCAGTGGGCTATCGGTACATTCGCTTGTATGGTTTTGGAATGTTGGGAGTATGGAGAAATCACATATACGCAGAGAAGACAGACTGCTACCTCCCTGGTCCTTCCTTAGCTGGCACACTTCTGGAAATGACAGGAACACCTACAAGACTCCTGGGGAATTACAGAGATGGACGGGGATACTGTCTAAAGCTCACTAGATAGCAAGGCGCTCCTGTTGAAGGACTGGGCAGGAGAAATCTGCAGGAGAATCTGAGGGGATAGTTCTAAAGAGCAATGTATATTAACCAAGTAGACAGAAGCAGCCAGTCGCTGTGTTCTTTTCAAAGATGCATAAACTTGCAAGAGGGATCCGTGTGTGTGTGCGTGGCTGTATGGCTATGTTCAGGGAATCAGAAAAAATCATCTCTGTGGTGTTCTTTGAAAAAGGATTAAGAAAATGGGAACGCAATATTAATGCTATATTTTATTCATTTATTTTGATAAAAGCTTAACATCATTGAATAGAAGAGAATATTGTGATTTGTTAAATGTTCCTTTAGCAAATCCAAGAGAAAACATAAGTCAGTTTTCTTCAACTGATAATTAATTATCTATGGCAAAGGAAGTATTAAAGCAACAAAAATATCCCTCTCCCCGAGTTGGCCGTGACATAGGAGACAGTCATAAACACAAGGAGGAATGAGCGATCAATCTGAACTCATTTGGTAATTTATCTCTTCCTTCACTTTGAACAGCTGTAGCATTTATCATATGTTCTGCCTAATTTAGCACTTAATAACATACTTTCTCACTGTCCTCTAATTGTTTGATAAATGAAAGTCTTGTTTCCCCACCCAGACTGTATTCTCCCCAAGGGCAGGGACTTTGTTCTTATCTATCTCCTCTCCCCTCTCTACCGTGCCTAGCAGAATGGTTAGTACAGAGTTAGCAGAGAGCTATGAGGTGTCCTGTGAATACGCCCTTGGTCAGGTTCTAAGGCACCTTGTCATCAGGCTCAGTTATTCTACTTCTGTAGTCCCAGCTTCTTTTTCTAGAAAATAGCGAATTTAAACTTGGTGCTTTCTAAGTCCTTTTCCAGCCCTGCGGATCTTTAATTAATATTTGAGAATAATCCCACTTGTATTTTAAAAACATGGATACAAAGAAAAAATGTATTTATGAGTAGTAGCACAATTTTCATTTTCTTTTTGGTGCTTTTCTGTGTTCCCTAAGGCAGTGATTTTCAACTGGTGTGCCACAAGAATTTTTAAAACATATATTGCCTGACTATTTAGTCAGGGGCACTGACCTCTTTTACGTGAGATTGTCAAATTAAAAAAAAAATGGCAATAGCCGTTAGGAGTGAATGGCTTGCCTTGAACCATAAATGTATAGGTTGTATCACAGAATTGCATCTTATTGGTCATATCGCATAATAAGGTTGTGTCTGAATCCTTATGTACAAGTATAGGCACCTAATTTTTTAAAAAGTCACTTTGGAGCAAAAAGGGTAATTGTCATGATTATTTTTTTGTGTAAATCAATCACATTAAATCTACTTCTTTCCAGATTAACAAAAATATATTTTTGGTGTGCCGCAAGATTTTAGTAATTAGCTTATGTGTGCTATGAGATGAAAAATGTTGATAATCACTACCCTCAAGTGAGCATGTATTGCTTTTGAAACACACTAAAAGTCACTATCTAAACATACCTAGAAGGCATGTCTTACTTCCTATGCTTCATGACTCTGAATAAAAACTTTTATTTTGAAATTTTAAGTATAGTTGGCATACAGTATTATATTAATTTCAGGTGTATGACCTAGTGATTAGACATTTATAGCCCTTACTATGTGGTCATTACACTTAGTCTGGTAATCATCTGCCACCGTTTAATGTTATCACAGTGTTACTGATTATATTCCTCTTCACCCTTCTCACCCATTCCCTCGCCCCACTCTCCTCTGGCAGCCATCAGTTTGATCTTTGGTTCTGTAAGTTTGTTTTTGTTTTGTCTTGTTTGTTCATTTGTTTTCTTAGATTCCACATAGTGAAATCATATTGTATTTGTCTTTCTCTGCCTGACTTATTTTACCTAGCAAAATACCCTCTAGGTCTGCCCATGTTATCACAAATGTTTAGATTTCATTTTTTGTTGTTGCTTAGTAATATTCTGTTAATCATGTCTCCTTCATCCATTCATCTGTTGATGGACATTTAGGTTGCTTCCCTATCTTGGCTATTATAAATAATGCTGCAATGAACATAAAGGTTCATGTATCTTTTTTTGAATTAGTTCTTTGGATGTCTTCAGATAAATACCCAGAAGTGGACTTATTGTGTTGTATGATAGTTCGAATTTTAGTTTTCTGAGGAATCTCCATACTGTTTTCCATAGTAGGTGCACCAATTTACATTCCCACTAACAGCGGACAAGGATTCCCTTTTCTCTACTTCTTCACCAACACTTGTTTACTTGTTGCCTTTTTTTTAATAATCATCATTTTTGACAAGTGTGAGGTAGGATCCCATTGTGGTTTTGAACTCTATTTCCTGGATGATCTGTGATGTTGGGCGTGTCTTCATGTATCTGTTGGCCATCAGCATGTTCTCTTTGGAGAAATCTCTGTTCCTGCCCTCTGGCCATTTTTTTATTGGATTGTTTAGGTTTTTTTGGTTATTGATTTGCATGAGTTCCTTATATATTTTGAATATTAACCCCTTATTAGATATATAATTTGTAAATATATCCTCCCATTCAGTAGATTGTCTTTTTGTTTTGTTGATCATTTCCTTTGCTGCTCAGAAGCTTTTCAATTGGATGGAGTCCCATTTGTTTATTTTTGCATTTGTTTACCTTCCTTAAGG
Source organism: Phyllostomus discolor (assembly GCF_004126475.2). Taxonomy (NCBI): domain Eukaryota; kingdom Metazoa; phylum Chordata; class Mammalia; order Chiroptera; family Phyllostomidae; genus Phyllostomus; species Phyllostomus discolor. The sequence continues at coordinate 10,232,362 of NC_050198.1, read as the reverse complement.
GGACATATTTAAAAAGATATTACTAAAGCTGATGTCAAAGAGTTTTTTTATTATATTTTCTTCTAGGAGTTTTGTGGTTTCAGGTCTTACATTTAAATCTTAAATCAATTTTCAGTTTCTTTTTCTATATGGTATAAGAGATTTTAAGGTGCGTAGTTTACTGGATGGAATAAATTGGCCATTAATACCCATAATCAGATATGAATATTGTGCCTATATCTTATATTTTCTTAATTGTGAAGGAAGAATATTACTCATTTTATATAAAATTGTTTCAGCAGATATGCACTATGTACATACCGTGTGCCTGGTATTTTTGGACATACTGCAGTGTCACTGGTGAGCAGTGCAAACATAGTTCTCACCTTCCCAAATGCTACATTTAATTAACAAAGAATAAAGGAAGATAGAGCTTTAAAAAGTACCCACAAGGTGAGATGAAGGCTGACATCATCTTATATTTGACTCACATATAAAATAATAAAGTTTGCTTTCTATGGGGTTGCATATGCCTCTAACCAATTCAGATAGATCTCAGTGTTTGTCAACAGAGACGGAGTATAGCCGTTTTAAACAGCATCAATACAAATTGAAAAAAGTTAGTGCCAAATAATTATTTTTGTAATTAACTTGACAGTCTTCTCAATAATTTTTACTTTAATGCAGTTGCTGATCCAGAAATTGTTCAGTGCTCAGTTAATATGAAAGAATATCCAAGTTCAAAAAACTTGTGGAAAGAGTGTAGGCTTTGAATGTGGGTATGTACTAGCATACTACCTCCTTAATTTTTAAGAGTTAGGGCTTGAGGAATTCATCTTACTGCAAAACACAGACAAGAAATCATGGTTTTTGTATGGATTAAAATGACTTTTTGTAACATATCTAGCAAATGATCTCACACACTGTATGGGCTCTATAATATTAGGTTCCTTTCTCCTCAAAGGCTCTTTTCTCTTCAGTGGGAAATGGAAACCATTTAGGATTTATCTTTATTTTTCATGCTTGCTAGGAATTATATGGATTAGCATCTGCCATAAAACTCAGACTAGTAGGGTAGAAAGATATATTAGAAAAAATAAAAAACCCTTATTTTTCCAAGTCCTAACCTTCACTCATGAGACAAAGAATTGTTCCACCTTTTGACTCAATGCCTTTGGAGGAAGACTGTGATCATGTCCCAGGTGCATAAGATAAGCAGATTTGAAACGAGTCACAGCTGTGTCCCTTGAGATTGTTTTCATAGTTCCACTGCACCTTTTATTCAGGTCAGATTTATAGAAACCACAATTCAATACAAATATTTACATTTACCAAGTCCACATGAAACACTTTAGGGCCGTGTATAATTCTGTATGAAAAAGTAAGTAAGTACGTGTAAATAATACCAGGTAGATAATGAAAAGCAGGGGATCAAGAAATATTTATTGAGAATCTACTGTACTAATAACATTATGAGGAACCACTTAGTAGAAAGATTTTTCATGTTTCATCCACATTTAAGAGTAATATTTGCATTTTAGAAACAAATATGTAAACAGGTTGGTATTTACTGGTATTAACCAAATGCTTCATATGTTCCTGGCTCTGGGCTAAGCCCTTTGTTTTCATTAGCTGATTTAATCCACACATCAATCCTAAGAGATGACTATTGTGATTCCACTTTATATATGATTAAACAAAGCCATCGAGTGGTAAAGTCCAAAGACACTCAGCTAATAAATATATAGTAGCTGCAATTGTAACCCAGGCAATTTGGTTCCAGAGTCCATACATATTACTTTCATGCTCTGCTGCCTCTATATGTGATACCAGATGCTCTGTGCGGCTCTACCTGCCGGATACTATCACTCAGCTATTCTGTACACCAGGAAAATAAGAGGAGAATATGTCAACCATGACCTCCAAGAACCATGATCTTATTGAGAAACTAACCCACTGACAAGGAATTATGGTACTGACTAATAATTACCAATATAGCATTTATTTCCCCAGGACCTGGGGGTGAGGGATTTGGGATAGTCAGGGTCAAAGATATAAACAAAGCAATGCATTCAAGTAATATACTGTTTATTATGAAAGACAGATTCTGCAAAATGGCAACCCCTGTTTTGATTGACCTTCAGGGTTTTTTTAAAAAATTTAATTAGCGGCTAGCGTTTAAATATCAGATTTCTTTTTTAAATATATTTTATTGATTATGCTATTATGGTTGTCCCATTTCCCCCCTTCACTCCCTTCCACCCTGTACACCCTCTCCCCCCCACATTCCCCCCTTTAGTTCATGTGTCATACTTAAAAGTTCTTGAGCTTCTACATTTCTCATACTCTTCTTACCCTCCCGCTGTCTATTTTCTACCTACCATCTAGGCTACTTATTCTCTGTACCTGTCTCTCGTACTACCACCCCCCTGTTGCTAACCCTCCATGTGATCTCCATTTCTGTAGTTCTGTTCCTGTTCTAGTTGTTTGCTTACTTTCTTTTGGTTTTGTTTTAGGTGTGGTTGTTAATAATTGTGAGTTTGCTGTCCTTTTACTATACATGTTTCTTTTTCTCCTTTCTTAGATAAATCCCTTTCACATTTCATAAAATAAGGGCTTGGTGATGAACTCCTTTAACTTCACCTTATCTGAGAAGCACTTTATCTGCCCTTCCATTCTAAATGAAAGCTTTGCTGGATAGAGCAATCTGGGATGTAGGCCCTTGCCTTTCATGACTTGGAATTCCTCTTTCCAGCCCCTTCTTGCCTGCAAGGTCTCTTTTGAGAAATCAGCTGACAGCCTGATGGGAACTCCTTTGTAGGTGACTGTCCCCTAATCTCTTGCTGCTTCTAGGATTCTCTCCTTCATTTTTACCTTGGCTAATGTAATTATGATGTGCCTTGGTGTGTTTCTTCTTGGGTCCAACTTCTTTGGGACTCTCTGAGCTTCCTGGACTTCCTGGAAGTCTATCTCCTTTGCCAGAATGGGGAAGTTCTCCTTTATTATTTGTTCAAATATGTTTTCAATCTGTTGCTCTTCCTCTTCCCCCTTCTGGTACCCCTATAATTCGGATGTTGGAACCTTTCAAGATGTTCTTGAGGTTCCTAAGCTTCTCCTCATTTTTTTGAATTCTTATTTCTCCATTCTTTCCTGTTTGGTTGTTTCTTTCTTTCTTCTGGTCGACTCTATTGTTTTGAGTCCCAGTTTCCTTCCCCTCACTATTGGTTCCCTGTGCATTTTCCTTTTCTCTTATCATAGCCTGCATTTGTTCATCTAATTTTCGACCAAAATCAACCAATTCTGTGAGCTTCCTGATCACCAGTGTTTTAAATTGTGCATCTGATAGGTTGGTTATCTCTCAGTCACTTAAAAGGATGGGTTCTGGGGTTTTGATCTGTTCTTCTGTTTGAGCCCTCTCTCTCTCTCTCTCTCTCTCTTTCTCTCTCCCCCCCCTCCCTCCCTCCCTCCCTCCCTCCCTCTCTGTTTTTTTGGTCTGGTCATGCCTGTTATGATGAAAGGTAGAGGCTTAGGTGTTCACCAAAGCTGGGCACTGCAGTCACTGGATTGCGTCGTTGTATGTGGGGGTGGGGTCGAGAGGGAACGTTGGTGGTTTCTCCATTTTTTGTGGGACCTTAGTCCCTTCTACTGCTTCCCCCAAGCAACCTGGGCCCCTCTGGTGTCAGTTCCTGTGTGGGTGGGCTTGTGCACGCCGTGGGCCTTTCCAAGGACCTCTCCTGTGAGGCTGGGTGTCTCTCCGTGCGCCTCAACTCCCACAGGTGTCCTCAATCAGTGCCCTGCGGCCCTGTTTCCCAGTGCTGGGACCCTGGATTGCGTGCACTATCTTGGTTTACAATCACCACCTCACTGGGTCTGCCGGTTGCCACCCCTCGGTCGGGGTTTGCCAGCTGCTGCTTGCGCACTCAGGGTCCACCTGCTGCGGTCCTGTGCACCCCAGATGCCTTACGTGCCCCCAGATGCCTTACGCGCCCAACTCTCTCTGCTCTTCGCACTGCAACCCGTGCCTGGCTGCTCATCTCCACCCCTCCTACTGGTCTGGATGAATGGGTGTATTTCATCTTCATGGTTGTCCGACATCCATTCAGATCAATTTTCTGTCAGTTCTGGATGTTACTCTGTTTATAAATTGTTGTTGTTCCAATCTTGGTTGTGTGTGGAGGTACGATGCGTCCACCTATGCCTCCATCTTGGCCAGAAGTTCTAAATATCAGATTTCATATGAAATACCAGATGTGGTATTTGGTTCCTTTGGAAAATCTGGAATATCTGGTAATAATGGGCCCATAGTCTATTATGACAAAACTTACCCTGGGGGTGCCCTCTCTTAGCTACAGGACCCAGCAGACATGCTTCACTCGTTCATGTGACCTGTTGGTCCCTGTTGGTACATTGGTTTGCAACGTGCTTTTTTTGAGCAATGCAAGGTTGCACAGAGGGTATGTGGTCCCCTCACTGATACATAATCAAAGTAGCTCCGCCCTCATCACTCAGAATTAGAGACAGACTTACATTAATCTGATGAGCTTGAGCTTTAGAACTAACCTGTTATGTGACCTCAGAGACACAGGGAGAAGTTATACTAATGTGTTCACATGATCATATGCTCTTGAAAATTTTGCAAAAGTCATATATTTGAAGTGCAAGTGGATAATGCTGTCTCTTTCCATTCTGGATTTCTGGAAAGAGAGTATTGGAGTGGCTGATTGCATTCAAACTAAAGTCTCTTCTAAATAAATATTCTTTTCATGTCCATTTAAGCATTCTTTTTTCTTAAAGACAGCCCCTATGTTGTATAAGCTTCCATCTCTCTGTGACCAGGATGCTTTATTTTTACCTCCAAAGGCAGTGGTATGCTGGAGTCAGCTTGTTCATTCTGAGAGCCAATGTAACATTATCAGGAATTTTGTGAGCAGGTTGTAAACATAGCCATTAGGAATACTACAAGGCCATAGTAATGAAAATAACATGGTGCTGCCATAAAAACAGACATATAGATCAATAGAACAGAATGGAGAGCCCAGAAATAACCCATGCCTTTATAGTCAATTAATAATTGACAAAGGAGGCAAAAACATACAACGGGATAAAAATAGTCTATTCAATAAATGGTTTTGGGAAATTGGTCAGATGTGCAAAAAAAAAAAAAATGAAACTAGACCGCCTCGTTACATCGTTCAAAAGAATAAACTCAAAATGGATTAAGGAGTTAAATGTTCGACTTGAAACCATAAAAATCTTAGAAGAAAACAGAGGCTATAAAATCTTGGAGATTTATCGTAGCAATATTTTTTCTGATATATGAGGGGGGACCCTTGTAGTACAGCCTTTCTCTGCCTTGGGCAGGGGAAACAAGAAAAAAATAGCAAATGGGACTACATCAAACTAAGAAGTTGTACAGCAAAGGAACCATTAACAAGCTGAAAAGACAAACTACTCAGTGGTAGAGCATATTTGCCAGTGATACATATTGTAAGGGTTTAGTATCCAAAATTTATGAAGAAGTTCTACAACTTACAGCAAAAATACCCAAACAGTACAATTTAAAGAATGGGCAAAGAACCTGAATAGACACTTGTCCAAAGAGGACATATAGGTCGCAAATAGACATATGAAAAAATGCTCAATGTCACTAATCATCAGAGAGATGTAAATTAAATACACAATGCCTCACTCTTGTCAGAATGGCCATCATTAATAAATCAATAAACAACAAGTGCTGGCAAGGATGTGGAGAAAAGGGAACCGTAGTGCCCTGTTGGTGGGAATGCACACTGGTGCAGCCACTGTGGAAAGCAGCATGGAAGGTCCTCAAAGAAATTAAAAATGGAACTGCCTTGTGACCCAGTGATCCCACTTCTGGGAATTTTTGACAAGAAACCGCAAATACTATTTTGAATGAATATATGTACCCCTATGCTCATTGCAGCATTATTTACAATAGCCAAGAAATGGCAGCAACCCATCAATAGATGGGAAGTGCCCGTCAATAGATGAGTGGATGATAAAGCCATGGTACAGTAACACAATGGAATACTACTCAGCCATGAAAATTAATGAAATATTACCATGTGTGACAGCATGGATGAACCTAGAGGGTATTATACTTTGTGAAAGAAGCCAATCAGAGAGACAAGTGCCATATGATCTCACTTATATGTGGAATCTAATGAACAAAATAAACCAATAAAATAGAAACAGATTCCTAGATACAAAGAACAGACTGACAGCTGTCAGAGAGGAAGGGTTTGGGGGCTGAGTGAAAAACATGAGGGCATTAAGGAAAAAACACACAAAAAAACCCTCAGACAGAGACCACTGTGTGGTGAAAGGTGGTGGGGTGAGGTAGGAGAGGGTAAAGGGGGGTTAAATGGTGATGGAAGGAGACTTGACTTGGAGTGGTGAACACACAATACAGTGTACAGATGATGTGTTATAGAACTCTATACCTGAAACCTCTATAATTTTATGAACCAATGTCACCCTAATAAGTTTGATTAAAAAGTTTTAAAAAAGAATTGTTACAGCTAAGGAAGATAAGTAAACTGATCATTGACAGGTAAAGAAGAAGAATAAAAATACTTAAACCTACTATTAATTATATTATAAAAAGATAACAAATACTCCCAAGTCATTGATTTCTAATTATTTTACTACATTTTAGTCTTATGTATGCTCTAGAGGTTAAGTCTATTGTATCTGTATAGTAGAAATACTATGTAATGGAGTGACTGCACATCTCTTCCCACCTCTGTGTTTAACGATGTCATGTCGATAATAACTTGAAATTGGCCACAGTAAGAATATTTACATTACAAAAATGGGCAAACTATAAATCAAGGCTTTTTATTTCCTGGAGAGTCAAGTTTTACAGGATTACCAGCACAATACAGCCCAGTGGTTGGCAGCCTATTGCTATGTAGCCTGCAGTGTTGGTGTGCCATCTTCCCCAGAGAAAGTAGACCGAGTTCTGCGGCACAGACCAAGCTACTAAAATGGTTCATGGATGCCTAATTATGCAGTTGGATGCTTAAAAAAATGTCTTCTCTTTGCCCCCTGTCATAGATAAAGGGAGAATCCAAGGATCTGCTCCTGTACAGAAATGTTTTGTTTCTGAATAGATGTGAGAGCCTAGGAGAAGGTGTACCTAACTCCGCCTAAGAGGGAGGTAGTATTGTTCAGGAAAACACAATGACAAATAGGTTAAACTCTCAGGATTTTCCAATAAGATGAAAACACTTGTACAATGTAAAACAGAAACTAATAAATAAGGTTGGCAACCACTGCTGGATGACAGCTTTTATTGAGTTTTGAACACACTAGGCATTTTGCTGAGTGTGTTACACGTATTTGATCTCATTTGATCCTCAGCTAAATAGCCTCCTGAGGTTGATATTATTATGCTCATTTTACAAAAGGAACCCAAAGCTTAGAGAGGTTAAGCAACTGACCAAATTACTAGCCAGTAAAATGTTAAAGGTGGAATTAGAACCTTGGTTAGTCTGACTGTAGCACGCCAGGCAGCTCTTAATTATAATGCTATGCAGTCTGTGTAATAAGTATAGTGGAGATGACATAATCGCATTTTTTGAAACAAATACAATAATTTGTGACTTATATGATATAAGGTCTGATGCAATTAATTATCACATTACATCTCTTATAGAAATTTGTGTGATATTGAGTTGAATTAGGCAGACTTTAAACTCTTAATATTTTGTGATCTCAAGCAAAATGATCTCTCTTTGTCTCATCGTTTTGATCTTTAAAATAATGCCTCTTAACACTCGTGAACAATAAATTTTACAGTAAAGTGCATTACATGAGGTCTGTAACATTTCAGGGTAACAACAGCATAGCTAATGGGTATTGAAAATTTTTTAGATGTGAGACAGTATTTTTATCACTTTTCATATATTACTTAATTTAATCCAATCCAGCAGGTACTATTATACATGAGAAAACTGAGGAAGAGAGTAAATAAAATACCCAAGGGCCTAACACTTAGTAAGGTATAGATCTGGGACTCAGTGTCCAACTATTTGACTCTTAACCACTGTTACAGTTAACACTTATTATTTTATTATTACTATGAGTAATGATACTAAATTTGGGGTTAGAAGGGTTTTCATGTAACAACCAGTTATTAAGTACTTATTAAGTATCATCATTCGTGGGCTTATAAATGTGACAAGGATATGGTTACTGCTCGCAGGCTGATAGGCTAGTGGGAAATTAGACTTGTAAATAAGCGATTATAAACTGTGATATGCAGTATAATAGATGAGAAAACACCTAATATTGTTTGGAGATTTTCAATACAATCTTCACAGGAGATGCCACGAGCTAATATGAAGAAAGAGAAGCCTCCTATCTGATGGAAAAGTGAGAGAAAAGACATTAAAGGAAGAACATGTAACAAGAGAAGAAACAGAGAGATGTTCATTTATTTCTTTAACAAATATTTATGGAGCTACTACTATGTGGCAGGAATGCTAGCGATACAGTGAGGGGGAGTTGTGGTAGAAGGTGATGCTGGAAAGTTAGGCAAGATCCAGTCAAGAAGGTGATAGTGTGTGCTAAAAATTATAACTTATTGATAGTATTAAATTATTATTAATCATTCCTTTGCCTTAAAGATTTGAGGACAATGGGGCACATAGATTTTGTTTCAGTAAGCCCAGAGCACTGGAAGAAGACCACAAGATGAAGGACTATGGCCATCACTCACTTGCCAATCAGCACCCAGGTGGAAAGATGATATGGTCAAAGAAAAGCCATATGTCATCTGGATAGTAAGTGCATTAATTAAGGGGAAACTGAAACAGGTGGGATTTATGGAAAAGACACTGCCAAAATGAGTGAAAAGACAATATCCTCCTGAAGACTTACAGCAACAGTGGACTTCTGAACATTGTTTATTCCATAAATTAGGGCTTATGAAAAAAGTATCTGAAGGCCTTTAAGCTATTAGGTTCAAACTCTGTTTTATGGAAGTTTAGGATTTTTTACACGTTGTTTAGTGTTTCAGCCAGGATAACTTCAACAAGAAGATGAAAATACTTGTACAAGTTCTGTACAGAAAGTATCCGGCGATGCAATATGAAAAATAGAGACATTTACTGAAGAAGATACAAGATAAAAGAAACGTTGTACATAGGACAATGATGCCTCAGTCCCCTTCAAAGTAGGCACCTTGGGACCTCACACAGTTCTCCCAATCGCCATCAGCTGCCCCATCATATTTTCCTGAGTCTCATTGATAGTTTGAAATTCCCTCCCTTTCAAAGGTGATTTTAGTTTCAGGAAAAGCCAGAAGTTGCAAGGCACCAAATCTGGGCTGTAGGGGGCGCTGAGTCACCTGGGTGATCTGATGTTTCACGAACAAACTGCAGGAGACATGTTGCATGAGTGGATGCATTGGCATGATGAGGCTGCCAGTAACCAGTTGCCGACAGCTGTGGCCATTTTTGTTATATTGCATCTCTGAACTGAAGAAGAACATTGAGGTAGTACTCTGTATTGTTTGGCCTGGAGGGGTGTACTCGTGAGGGACAACACCTTCCCAATCAAAAAACAGTAACATGGTCTTGATTGTGTTGTGACTTGGCCATGCCTTCTTTGGGCCTGGAGAACCAGGTGACCTGCATTGGCATGACTGGGCCTTTGTTTCCAGATTATAGCCATAGTCCCACCCTTTGTGGTTATGACCTTTTTGAGGGATTCTGGTTCATTGGTAGAGGTTCGAATCAAGTCTTTAGCAACTGCAACACGATGTCCCTTCTGCTGTGCTAGCAGAAGGTGCAGAACAAATTTTGCCGCAACATGTTTCATGCCAAGATCCTGTGTTAAAATCTTGGACATAGTAGTTTTTGGAATCCCCAGATCAGCTTGTAGTTCTCACACTGTCAATTGCCGATCTTTGTTCATGGCAGCCTGTATACATTCAGCATTCCCAGGTGTTCTGCTTGTTCAGCCCTTCCAGAATGTGGATCACTTTCAACAGATTTTTGGCCATCTTTGAAGCATCTGTGCCATCCTGTTACTTGTGCTGTACTCATTGCATTGTCCCTGAAAGCCTTCTGAATCATCCAAATAGTTTCCATGGAGGAATGTTCAAGCTTCATGCAAAATTTGGTGCAGATTCTTTGCTCTACTCACTCAGTCATTTTCAGTGTGACAGCCACAGAGTATATATGCCCACTCAACAGCATTTACCACCCCACTGACTAGTACAGTGAAGTCGTCATTGTTCATGCATATTCCAGTCTACTCTCCTTGGCTGCCAAGTTACATCGGTGTCATGCAAACTGTTCTCGTTAAATTAACAATGGCTGGACTTGTTCCAGACAGATCTCATTCAAAAATAGTATAGCATCATTCAAAGAAAGTTATGAAATGTAATATAAACAAAATTCCAGTTATTCATGAAAAGCTCATTAACACCTATGATATTGCTATCATCCCTGAGGGAAATATGGATAAGATGAGCATTCTGATACAAAAGTAGAAATAGAACCAATGTCTGATAATAAGGCCCAGAGAAAAGTACTCACAGAATGTGCCTGAATTAGTAGTTTGAATGTTGAAATTATATGAATTTTTTGCAATTTAACTAAGTATATAATTGTTATAGATCATTAGAAATAAACTAGTTTTATTTTCTAACAGATGCTTTTTTAAAGAGAATAAAAGGCAGTAGAGAAAATTAAGTAAGAAAACCAAACTATGGCCCTCGCTGGTGTAGCTGAGTGGTTTGAGCATGGGCTGCGAACCAAAGTGTCGCAGGTTCGATTCCCAGTCAGGGTACATGCCTGGGTTGCAGGCCATGACCCCCAGCAACCACACATTGATGTTTCTATCTCTCTCTTTCTCCCTCCCTTCCCTCTCTCAAAATAAATAAATAAAACCTTAAAAAAAAAAGAAGAAGAACAAGAAAACCAAACTATCACCCAGATGGTACCTCTGCAGATATTTGGTATTTATAATTTCAGATGTTTTCGGAGCATACATTCCCAAACAGCGAAAAAAACACATTATAATAGGCCTTTGCAATATAGAATTTTCAGTGACTGCATACTATTCCATTTGTTAGCTGTATCATAATATAATCAATGCCCTGTTGATGATTTTTAAGCTTTTTTCTATTTTTTATTGTTATATTACAGTTGTCCCAATTTTCTATTACTATCCCTTGTGCCGCCCTCCCCCCCCCACAGTCAGTCCCCACCCTGTTGTCCATGTCCATGGATCATTCATACGTGTTCTTTAACTAGGTCTTTTAATAATCAGTTGTCACAAATATGCTTGTGCACACAGGATTTAGCAATTATTTTACTAATCTTTAGGATAAATCAATACGTGAAGTTGCGAGATGAGGTGGTATTTACAGGATTTCTCATTTTAATAATAATGATTTCAAAAAGTAATTGAATGTATACACAAGCTTTTAAAAGCAGAAAATAAAAGCAACAATTTAAAAGTCCCAAAACCCAGGGAAGTGGGATTTAACACTTGGAGAGCTTCGTTTCCAATGTCTAATATCTTTCTATCTACATAGATTAGCTGCGTAGATGAATGTACATAGAGAGCTGAAAACAGGGAGTAGGGAGGAATATCAGGGAATCAGAAGGTAGATGGGAGTAAGTCAAAAGGTGAAATAAGCAGAGATGATGACATAGTATAAGATGATTCAGAGAACTAGCAGACAAATCCCGGACTTTGCATCAACAGACAGAGAAGGGGCAGAAGTGAAAAGTGGGTATGAAAAGTGAAGGGTTACTGAAGAACAACTACCTCTGTTCTGCAACACATACACACATACAAGGACAAATGGGAAACCATTTAAGTTACCTGAGTAGCATATTTTATTTATGCATGGGATAGTGAGTTGAATGTATTCTTTGGGGTAACGGCTTGTGCTTGATGTAGTGAAAGGTGGTTGCTGGAAAGAAAGAGCTAGAAGTCAAGTCAAATCCTTCTCAACTCTAGCACATGTAGATTCTTAACACTGTAATTTGCTTTCCTTTTTAATACGTAAGTAAAGATGGACAGTTTATAGGCCCTATCCAGTCACATTCAGGGCTCCAAGGCAGAATTTCCAGTAAAGGTTCATATTCATAATAATGTTATGAATGTATACTTATTCATTAAAAATGTATTTGGTTTAATTTATGTTCCTATTTAATTATGTTTTGTGTAAAAATAACGTTGTAAATTATTTTTAATTGTAGTGTTTCTAGTGTTTTAACTATTTCAAAATCATTCTCATCTATTTCTATTTATCTGTCACTGTGAACTGAAATTTTTTACATTTCCTTTCCTCTTCTATCTTTCATAGAAGAGTTTTAACATGCTTCGCTTTCTCTACTTTGTTTCCTTCTTCTTGGTCATTGGTAAAAAATTTTTCAGTGTTAGATTATTATTATAATATACATTTACATTAGAGATATTTTTAAAATATTTTATTTGTTTTCAGGGAGAAGGAAGGGAAGGAGAAAGAGAGTAGAGAAACATCCATGTATCGTTGCCTCTTGTGTGCCCCCCACTAGGGACCTGGCCTGAAACCCAGGCATGTGCCGTGACTGGGAATCGAACTGACTTCCCTTGGGTTCACAGGTCTGCTCTCAATCCACTGAGCCACGCCAGCCAGGGTCACATTAGACATATTTTATTTCAAGAGTTTTAGTGTATTTTAAAGTTCTTATTTATAATGCTGTTGTATACGATTATTCATAAATATTTATATTTAACTGGCTTTGAGTTTCAAATTCAAATGTTTAATTCTATGTTCTTCTCATTTTTGAACTTTTCTTGTATTTATTATTATTTTTTTATCCTGACACAAGGACATGTTTCCATGGATTTTGAGAGAGAGAGAAAGAAACATCAATGTGAGAGAGAAACATTGATTGGTTGCCTCCTGTATGCGCCCCAGCTGGGGATCAAACCCACAACCTAGGTGCATACCTTGACCCGGAATTGAACTGGCAACTATTTGGTGGACAGAACGGTGTTGCAACCAACTGAGCCATGTGGCCAGGTTTTGACTTTTATTTTTTATTTACTTTTTCAGCAAGTTTGAAAAATGTGAAAATACTTTTCACAGAAATTGCATGAAATACTCCAGTTGGTCTTCTCTTGAATACCTGTGAACATCTTTTTGATGCTGTTATATATAGTCAACACTTAGCTGGCTTTAAAATTGGAAATTATTTGTTTTCCATAATACTTACTAGAAATTGCTTCTTTGTCTTTTATTGTGTGATATATCAGATATGTTTGAGGCTATCCTGATTGTCTTTCATTATATGTAACCATTTGATGCATACTTGTGAGCTAATTTAAAATATCACATTATGTATAATAATATAATACATATAGTAAAATAATGCTATTGATCATAAATCTGTAACAGTTATGCTGATGGCTCCCCTGGCTGACAGAACTGGGCTTTTCTGCTATTTCACCACTTTTTGGAGGGAGAATGCTTCCTGATAATTGCGTTCCAGGAGAGTACATATTGCTTTCATCCCCTAACAATAATTTTAAAATAGACTTTATCAAGTCTCTTTCTTTGTTTCTTATATAGTATGGCAGCGCTATGTACGAAACATGCCATGAAATCATTATAACACCTTAACTTGCTGAAGAGCAAAATGATTTTCTTTAGCTCAGACTCTATTTAAATTTTCTCTGTGTGTGACTAAACAATGCTCAGGAAGGACATCACTGTGGAATGTATTTTATAAGGCTAAAGGTTTTAAATGGACAGTTCTGTGGAATCTATGCAGTATCTTTTATGACAAAATATCTAAAACAGTTAATTAAAAATTAGTACCACCCATACTACTCTCAGCCCTGTTAAAATGATGGGCCTGGCTTTGTTGCAAAAAGAGTGAAAATGCATGTGAAAATGCTGTGTAAACAGAAGCAGGGGGTGACAAGGTGGGACCCAGATGGGCTTTGATGTCAGAGGGTTTACATTCCTAACTAAGAATTGGAAAATAGCTATTTGCAAGCTGATAACTTTGTTGTTTCTTTTAAAAATAGACTGAAAATAGCTACTTGATATAATTGTATGATAATTAGATTTAATTTATTATATCTGAAGACCCTAGCACAGTGTCTGGTAGAAAGTTCTGTAGCTTTTTGATGAAAGTTCCTTCTCATAAAGGGCCAGGCATCTTATTAGTTGTTATTGTGCTAGAAAGTTGAGTAAATAGATGGAGAAGAATAGCATTTCCCATTGAAATTGATATCTGCCCAGGCATTCCTCCAATAAAAGTCATGATTACTAGTGGAGGAAACCAATTTGTCCTACCCTGGAAGACAATTATCAAAATACATGCTCTGTAAAAAAGGTAGTGAAATAGCAGAAAAGTCTAGTGGTATCAGCTGGGAGACCTGTCATCTTAACTAGGCACTTCTGTCTCAGGAGTGACAGTGTTCTGAACTCCAGACCTGTGCTGATGTCTATTCCACTTTCTTAATATCCAAACTGGACTCGGTGAAAGTCTAAAGCCTGATAGAAGGTGGTCACAGGATCTCTGGGTGTCAGGTAGCAGCCAGGTTGGAGGCAGAGCACTTTTGACCAATGAGATGTGGGAGTGGAGAGATTGATTGCTTGACAATACCAGAGTTAAGGTAGATGTCTAAATGGAAAGAGAGGTGGGCAGAGAAATTGAAGTCTTTCTCTTCATCCTTTTTTAGTAGCTTGGATTGGGAAGAAGGAAACTTTCAAGCAGTTAGTTAGGTTACCATATAGATTCATACTCTCAGACTTAGCTGCAAATAGTTTATTGGGAGGGGGTGTCTCATGTATCATACCAAGCAGAGTTTCTCAAGGGCTTAAGGAATTGTATGAGATATGAAATAAAGAATTATTATCTGTAAAATATGAAAAGAAAATCTCTGCTTTGGTGAAGTTCTCAAGTATACAGCATGATTGCTGATATGTCATGTCCAAGAATAAATTAACATATTTTGCTATGTATAATGTGCACTCTTTTGCCCAAATTTTTGAGGGAAGAATAAGCATGTGAATTTTACATGGGTCACTCTAATTCCTTATCTCTATAAATGTTTGTAATTCTTTTATTTGTGCTTATTCATTAAAAATGTAAGTCTAGAAAGGAATGACAATATCCATATGCAAAATAATATCCTGGAATGTGATAGTTGCTTTTGTTTCTAAATACACATAAATTTATAAATGAATTAAAAATTTAAAATGAAAGATTTTTGGTCCTGAAAGTTTTGGCCAAAAATGTGGGCATGCCATATACATAGGAGCACATTATACATGGCAAAATATGGTAAATAAATTATGCAAAGAAAATTTCAAAACCTAAATTGTAAAAATCCATTATATATAAGATTATAGTAAGTGTGGGGGGATAATAGTACATTATAATATCCTTGGTATGATGTGGGGTGGAATGCTAACGTATGATGTTTCAAAATTGGCTGCCAAGTGATTTCTACATCTTTTGTAATTTTAAGACTCTAAATGTTTAACATGTTTTAATTTGTGTGTGTGTGCAAAAAAACTCTGTCCAGAAGCTTGAATATTATGGAGTCGATTTGTTTCTGTGAGTGAGTATATTTAGGGATAATTTGAGTATATTGCCTAAGCTCTCAGGGCCCATGTTCAGCAACATTTGCAGCATATAAGAATAGTCTGCATTTCCTGAAATCAGGCGACAGTTAAGTCCTTGAAATGAAATAATCACAAGGGAGTCATCAGTTAATATGACCACCCGAATCTTTCACTATAGGTAAAAGCCTAAGTTTTGGCAGTGATTTAGGCTCTTAAACTTGACATTTGCCCAATTTATCATCTTGTTTGTGATCATATTAGTTTGACGGGGGTCTGACATCTTGTCCAGGTTTTCAGAATATTTATGATGATCCATCTTCTGTAAGTTGAAAATTTCCACTAATTATATTGCAGAATCTGTCTATTTGTGCATGTTTTGTCTTGGCATCAAAGAAGATGCTCAGCAGGGTTTGCTCAGCTGTTCCACTGCTGATCTCATGTTTCTGAACCTCCATGTTTGATCCAATTGTTAAAATTCAGCTCTGACTGTAAATCACTGCTGTCAGGACTCCCTTTAAAAGGTCCTGGTGAATACTGTTACTTATCCTTACTTCCTGTCCTTGACTATGTCCCACAGATCACTGCCTAAACCTTGATCAGGAAAACAGCACTACTGTAGTAGTTATTCCCAGCATGAAGAGGTTTAATATCAGGAATTAGAGGCTCATGCAGCCATTGAACCTAGGGGAACAAAAGTCAGGAGGGTAGATTTCAGGAAATTTACCATCTGCTGATGTCTGTGTTCCTACATGTAGTTGCCAGAAAAAAAGTAATGCTCTCCTCGCCCTATGCCTTCCAGATCTCTTGCAGGTGCCTTTCCTTGGCAGCATCTAGATGAAACTCTTCTGGCAATGGAGTCTGAGAAATGTAGTTTCCAGGCTTCATGTCCCTATTGTACAGGGGAGAGTTATACAGTTATACAGGGGTTGGAATGATTCTGACATCAACAAACACTATCTGGTTTGCAAATATATCAATAATGTTTTTGCTCAAGCATTCAAAATATTTTTGGGAAGTAACTAAATAGTCCCATGTTTATCAAACTGGCCAGCATCAGAAATGTGGATGATTTTTCTATTTCTTCTTCTTTTGTTAATCTTTCAGTCATATAAATACATTAAGCAAATTTATATTACATTCTATAACTGATAAAATCGAAATCTCCTATCTTAGTGGGTCTGATTTTATTCTTTGTTGTTTCTCTTTGCTCTTCTTCATAGTTTACCTACCCCACCCATGTAGTTAGTGATTTTCTTTGTATTGTGAGCTCAAGTTTCTTGGAATTTTGGTGGCTGTATTTATAGTGCATTGTTTCAGTGAGAACTTGTATTTCCTTCTACTAGGAACCCGGGGACACTATCATCCCAGGATCATAATCATATTTAGACCCAAACCCACTTGAGTACAGACAAGTGGTTAAGCACTTGGGGGTTTTGTTTGTCCCTCGTGTTTTATGCAAAGTCATGATGAAGGCAGACAGGCGTTGCTACCATTTTTTACTAGTTTCCCTACCGAAGGCGTGCCTCTTAAGGAACTGTACCTATATGTGGGGGCTTCAATGTGTATCCCATCCTTCTTAGACCTTAGGTTTTATTTAGTTTCTGTTTCTACACTGGAGGCCATTCAGCTTCAAGTGTTAAGTCACTATCTGAGAGAGTTTGCTGTGTTGGACTTGGGGGTCTGTGTTTTGTGTAACTGATTTTTTTTCTTTTATGCCTTTAAGACAGATTTTATTATACTCCTGTATTCTTCCTTTTCTATTACAATATTTTGTTCTTATCTTGTTCTGTTTTCATTTCATTAAGATGGAAGATTCATGTCTGTGAACAAATATCCCTTTGTCTGAGAGGCCTTTCCTGACTCCATAATACAAAATAAGATACCCTTTCCCTATTCTCTCTTTTACATGTTAAGTCACTTTGTCATATCTGTGTAAACTATCACTATCCTGTTTGTATTATTTGCTTCTTTGATTACAGTCTGCATTTCCCAACCTAGAATGCACGTTATATTATTGCAGGCACACTTTCTCCTTTGCCCACCCTTGTAGTCATGGCACCCATCCCATTGGTGACTTCACCATAGGCACTCGGGTCCCCTGGAATCTCTTCTACCATGTCTGTGGACCTATTCCCACCGTGCTCTCCTGTGCTTTGTTTCTTATGCTGGCATGGTGTCTAAACCCTTTGGCTGCTGGAACTTCTTTCCTTAGGCACACAGAGAGTTGCAATAGCCCAGGAGCTTACATAGCCACTCGGGGTGAGCTTTCATCAGAGACTCTGTGAGAACACTGCAAGTGCAACTTAGACTTCAGGCTGAAGCTTGGGGCTTGTTTGAGTTTCCTCCCCTTTCCATCTCTGGTTTCTACACTTCCCTCACTGGCCTTCTCTGGGAGCTGTGACTTAAAAAGTGTCATTTGCATGGGTATCCTCTTTTCAGAGTCTGCGTCTTAGGTCTGCCAACCTGAAATTCAAATATTTATTAAATGAATAAATATCTCTCTGCCACCAGATTCTTCTTGTCAGGCTGTGGTTATAGCTCATGTTTTATCCCATTTTAAAGACTATTTTTCTTGGGTTTTATTAAAGTCACAAACTAATTCATTCTATAATATACTTAGTAATAAATGCTTTTCTGCTTCTCAGGTGTTAGGCTCTAGTGATGAATATTTTCATGTCCCATGCCATGGGGTTTTGTTAGCTTGTTTACCTGTCATTGAATGAGAAACTTTCAATCCATGCCATTAGTTGCCATTTATTTTTTAAAGTACATTTTATTGATTATGCATTACAGTTGTCCCATTTCTCTCCCCTTTGTCCCTCTCCGCCCTGCACCCTCCTACATCCAGCATTCCCCCCAACCCTTAGTTCATGTCCATGGGTCGTGCATGTAAGTTCTTTGGCTCCTCCATTTCTTATACTGTTCTTAACCTCCTCCTGTCTATTTTGTGCCTACCAATTATGCTTATTCCTTGTACATTTTCCCCCATTACTCCCTTTCCCCTCCCCTCTGATAACCCTCCATGTGATCTCCATTTCTGTGATTCTCTTCCTGTTCCAGTTGTTTGCTTAGTTTGTCTTTTTTTTTTAATGTTCAGTTGTTGATAGTTGTGAGTTTGTTGTTATTTCACTGGTCATGGTTTCGATCTTCTTTTTCTTAGATAAGTCCCTTTAACATTTCACATAATAAGGGCTTGGTGATGATGAACTCCTTTAACTTTATTTTATCTTGGGAGTACTTTATCTGTCTTTCCCTTTTAAATGATAGGAAGAAGTGAAGGGATAGAAACTGGGACTCAAATCAATGATTTGGAACAAAAAGGAAATAAATATTCAATCAGAATAGAATGAAGAAACAATAATTCAAAAAAAAAAAAAAGAGGAGAGGCTTTGGAACCTCTAGGACAACTTTAAACATTCAATGTCTGAATCATGTGGTGGCAGAAGGAGAAGAGGAAAAGCAAGAAATCGAAAACTTATTTGAAAAAACAATGACGGAAAACTTCCCCAATCTGGTGAAGGAAATAGACCATTAGTTGCCATTTAATAGGGTTGACTGATTATCATTGGTTTCTCTCCATGTTCACCTGTCTGCCATTCAAATCCACCTTTCTGATCTAAATTGGAAGGCATTTGTATTTTTAGAGCTTCTATCTGAAGTCCTCAATGCTAAAATTTATTATTTCATGTTGGTACCAAAGCTAGAAAAGACCTCTGCTTCTTGAGCAGTGCTGTATCAGGTGTATGTAGGTAGGAGGGGGTAGATTGGTTCTTGATAATTTTATGGAATTAATACTTCATCATTTCCTTTATATCAGGCTCTTTTCTCTCCCTGAAAACAATCTTGACTAATTATCATAATTTAGTGTTCAAGTTATTGTAAATGCATTGTCTTTCCTAGGTCTCCCTCTGTTCTAGTCAGCCATCCACAATGCTTGCAGAATCCTCTTCTTTAAAGAAAATTCTATTACTTTTTCTCTCTAAAGTCCTTGTTAGATGTAGATTTCTGTATAGAAAAAAAGTCCCCATTTCTCGTCCTAGTTTACAAGGCCCCTTTAAAATCACTTCCCTTCTCCTTCTTTAGTCCCTGCTTCTCCTTCTCTAACATTTTCCTAGGCTCCACATTGATTAAACCTTCACCTCTATCCTATTATGCTTTGCTCTTTGACTCCAGGACTTTATGCATGCTGTTCCCTCTGCCTGGAAAGGAATTCCTTAGCTTTGTTACTTGGAATAATCCTCATCAGAGTCCAAGTTTTAGTTCAAATGCCTCTTCAGTAGCATTTTCCCCAACCTGTACTTTGTACGTACATTGTAGTTAGTTCACTCTCTTCAACGAAGCCTCATAGCGCTCTGTCAGTACCACATACGTGCATGTTGTTAGCTGTCTTTGGGAATTTCCCTGTCAGCAAAGAGCTGCTGCCTTGTCCAAAATCTTGCCCCCGTCTCAGGAGGCTGACTGCATCCCATAGCTTGTCGATAGTGGGATCATAAAGACCTGACCTCTCTTCCCAACTTTTAGGATAACTGTGTAGGGCCATCTCATCTTCAGAGATCCTCATGGGGTCCGCCGAGGACATTGTTGCCGCTAAATGGCAGACCAGCCTTTCCCAGTGTCAGATCTCTCTTCTTCCCCATCCTCCATAGGAGTCGATCCCATGGAGCACTCAGTAATAAAATTCCTGTGCAACTGAGCTTCTGAGAGTCTGCCTTCTATAGAAACTATCTGGCAATACCACTGTTATGGTTTATCAAGTTTAATTTTCATTTTCCCCATTGCTTTACCATTTAACTTCTTCCATGTGAACTTCTTTAGCAAAGTTCCACGATTCCTATTTTTATTTCCTAAATATTTAGCATGGACCCTGGTACACAGGAGATGATCAATAAATATCTCCTAAATGAAGAGATGGAAGATATTCTTTTATTTCAAGTAGTTGGATAAGTAAATAAATTTTGTCTATTTTTCTCTTTATCATTTGTATGATCTTATATGCTATCATTAACTTGCAACATTTTATTATGCCCAATAATAGTTTTGTAGCAGTGCATATATCACAATGATTCTGCTTTCTTCTTAAATATAATTAAGTGAATAACATTGAATTTATTCATTCAAGATTAAAATAAATGGTCCACATAGAAATAAAATTTCAAAATCTATTTGAACAAATAAGGCAAATTTTTCCTGGAGAATAAATTCTGTTAGTGATTAAATGATTTCTTTCTGAAGTTAGGCTTATATTTATACAAAAGCTATTTGTATAAACAAATGATACAGATGGTGATGACTTGAATTACTGAGAAAGGCCTACTGTTTTTGTAAGTTACAAATGTCCATTAAACTTTCTGAGGGGCTACCCCGACATTTATTGTACACTTGAAAAGTCTTCTACATTTACAAACACTCAGTGTATATGAGAGTATGTGCTTTTTCTCTATTGATAGAGATATATTTTAGAGAGGGGATATCAAACAGGTATCAAATTAAGACTCAGGTGGCATAAATTGGATTATTTCTTTTAGTTTCCTGTTCTTTTTCTGAAAAATATGTATGGTCGTACAGGGTTACTCACTCTGTACCAGGCTTTTTCACCTCAGTACTATTAGTCTTTTGGAATGGATAATTATTTTTTTTTTTGGTGGGAGAAGGGACTATGCTGTGTGTTTTAGGATTTCAGCAGTATGCCTAGCCTCTATCCATCAGACGTCAACAGCACTGTGAAAGTTGTGATAAATGAAATTGTCTCCAAACATTGCCAAGTATCCCTTGGGGAAGAAATTGTCTCCAGTTGAGAACCCCTTTTCCTCTAGCAAGGTGATCTGTCTTTCCCCCCCTAAATCAGCTGAGGGTAATTTCTTTAAAGCCATCAGTAAAATTTCAGTTGCTATATTAGTGACACTGTCTTGGGCCTTTTTAATCTTCATGCTTCTGATTTATCCCCGAGGATTTCTCTAAAAGAGTTTCCATTTCTGATAATCACCTAAGGGGCTGCAGTGCTAAGAGATGTCTGAGTTAACCTGTGTATTGGGAACTTTCTTGTACAATAATGCTGTTTTTCTGCCCTTTCGGGAGGTAGTCAGGCTCACACTATATTTAGGTTTTATAATTGGGAAAGCAAAGTGTACACTAGATCAAAGCTAACTTTCTACATATCATCATGATCAGTGTATCGAAATGTTTCTCTTTGTGAGTAACCCAAATGCTGTTTTCCTAACCAAGATGACATAGGTGATCTGAAATGATTAGAAGCCTGTATTAGTTCCCTGTCACTGCTCTAACAGATTACTGTGAAACTACTGAGTTACAACAACACAGATTTATTATCTGGGCATCAGAAATGTAAACTCGTTCTCACTGGACTAAATAGAAGGTGTCAGTGGGGCTGGCTCTTTGCGGAGGCTCTAAGGGAGTATTTTGCCGTTTGCAGCTTCAGGCGGCTGCCTGCATGCCTTAGCTCTTGGCTCCTGACTCACAACAGCATCACTCCAGCTTGTGCTTCTATTATCACATCTCCTGTGTCAGTCTAACTCTATCGCCACCCTGTTTTAAGGACTCTCGTGGTTACATTGGACTCACCTGGAGAATCTTGTATACTTTCCCATCTCAAGATCCTCTGAGGGATCATTATTCAGCTTACCAGCATGCTCTAGTCCTCTGCCTGGTCCTTATATACCTAGGGGAGACAGAGTCACTTCTGATGAATCATCTTTGGTAATTATGAACTATTTTATAAACAAATTTGCTTTTGATGGACAGAAATGGTCGTAAAAAGAACAGAGTGAAGCACGAGGTTCTGCAATTGGAGTGTGGAGTCCCTGCAGTACACATTTTGCTGCAAATTAGATTTTGAATCTCTATTTAAACCACAGAAATTTCCCCTTTAAAACAAGGCAAGGGACCCATATACTATGGCCTTGGCACAGAAAATCATGGGTCAAAATTAGGCAATACTATCAAATCTGACTATTCACATTTGTCACACTTTGTAACCAGAGGAGAGAGAACAGGAGAGGGATCGTTGGGACCACTCCTGTGATTCTGTGGTTACCCTTCCAATCACGCATACATTCTCTGCCTATCCTCTTCACTCTCAGAGGCCTTGGGACGTAATTTCTTAGTAGCTGGTTTACACTGTGAAATAGGCTGTATGACTCTACATTTTTAAGCATGAATTATATGTGTGTGCACCTGTGTATTCCACAAGCTCCTTTAATTCATTGGTTGTTAATATTTTTCCTATGTTAAACTACCTCTAAACTCACCTGTTTCTGTCCCAGACAGCACTTTTCAACCAGGCTAACAACTCCTTTTCACTCATTTTTTATAACCAATAGATTTCTATGAACTGTTTATTTTAGTCGTAATTTCTTAAGCATTTGTTCGAGCCTTCAGTGTCTTTTTATCACTTTTGCCTGGATTATCATAGTCCTCTACAAGACCTTTTACCTAAAATCTCATGTTTTTCCTTTTCTCCTATGTACTGTTTTATTGGCTTGAAACACATCATCCCATTTCAACAACCAGTATCATTCCCTTATTATGGAATGGAATCTAAATCCCAAAACCTTGAATTTAAAGCTTTCCAAACAATTAACTGTAGCCCCCTTTTCGAACAACTGCCTTTTGTTACGTCAAATATAAGTCCT
The DNA here is from genome assembly GCF_004126475.2 of Phyllostomus discolor. Lineage (NCBI taxonomy): Eukaryota > Metazoa > Chordata > Mammalia > Chiroptera > Phyllostomidae > Phyllostomus > Phyllostomus discolor. The sequence goes on along the minus strand of NC_050198.1, from coordinate 10,209,118 downwards.
TGCCTCAATGAATACGTCCCACCCACCACCTGCTAAATAATTTATGTATGCTCTGGAGGTAATTTAAAAGGTCAGAATGTTAAATTAGACTTTATAGAACTACAGATTTTCCATGTATCGGAGTTCACTAATACCTCTAAGGACACAGGCAATTGGACTCAGGAGAAGCACAGAGAAATCTGAGACTTCCAATGCAACTCCCAAGCTCTTTCTTTCTATTTTAGTTTGGGACTTGGATCAGAATTTACATATAATATTTCTAGTGCATGTGAGGCATTGGTTACACAGAGGGAGTTCCTTCGGTCATAAACCTCTCTACTATATGCTATGATAATTGTATAGCTAACACAGACATTTTCTGGCATGCTGTGCCTCATAAATTAAAAAAAAACAGATTTGTTTTTTATAAGCAGCTTAGAGAGACTGGTATACCCTTAAAAAAGCATTCCACAGGAAAGAACTTCCCATCATTTTTCCACTAGTAAATCCCATCATGAGGTTTGACCAGATTTGCATGTCCTGGGTACATTTTACATGGTCCCTATCTTTGGATTTCTCTTTGAGGGTATCCCTAGACTAGCTCCTCAATATTTCCTTCCCATGTATCACTTCCTGTGCGTACAAAATTTGTCTGCCAATTCTACTGTCTGTAAATTTCCAACTTCAGTCCCAGTTGCCCTACGATGGCCCAGATTTACTCTAAGTTCTGATAATTCGTTGGAACTTTGAATTACTATTGTATTTGTTATCATCACCCTGTCATTTAACAGTTATATTGGAAATATTACAAAATTGGTTAAATTATCAAAAAACCCCTATGTGTATGCTATTTTAATCCTTATCACACAAAATCATTAAGATATTGGAAGTCCAAGCAATTTGATTAAGATCACATAAGTAGAGGGTCTGGTATTTGAACCTGGGTCTGAGGTACACTTAACATTAAATTTACTTTCGGGCAAGAACATGAAGTGGGTGAAATTTGTTTCTGAAGCCCACTCCTATACCCTGCCATCAATCCTGCTAATAATTTTAAAAGTATTAACATATAAGTGCTTAAAACATGGCTCCATCCAGGGATGTTAACAGTTTTAACATTGAGTAATTAAAGGACCATCCTTTTATTTTTGGCTCTTCTCCATGGTACACAGGTGGACAACAGGAACGAAACATACAGGATAAACTCATTCTGTTTTCCTTATACACTCACTTTCTACCCCTTTCCCTTTCTCCTCACATGCAGTGGTAAACAAAAGGAGTTTCACTGTAAGATTTGGTATTTCAAAACCTTGTTTATGATGTGTTTTTCCTATAATAAAGTTTAAAAAACACCAACACCATGCTGAATATGATTGGAATTCCCCGTTCATTTCCAGGTGTTCCTATGCATCATCCATTCTGCAAAGGCAAGAAACAAAAATCTACATTTCCCAGAAACCCTTGCAGCTAGGATTCTAAACGTGAATTTGCTCCTTTTTTTTTTAAGATTTTATTTATTTATTTTTTAGAGAGGGAAGGGAGGGAGAAAGAGAGAGATAGAGAAACATCAATGTGCGGTTGCTGGGGGCTGTGGCCTGCAGCCCAGGCATGTGCCCTGACTGGGAATTGAACCTGCGTTGCTTTGGTTCGCAGCCCGCATTCAATCCACTGAGCTTCGCCAGCCAGGGAATTTGCTCCTTTTAACTAAATTCACTTATAAGAGATTTAGCATGCTTATGTTGGCCCGCAGAGATTGTGAAGCCAAAAGAGTATGTAGGAAAAGTGGTGGCAATCAGAATCAGGGTTTCAGAATGATGTAATCAACATTGTGGGGATCCAGAGGCATTTGTCCAGAGGCAGCCTCCCAGTTCTTAGATTGCATCTATGGTATCATCATCTTACACTCTTACACTCGTTTCAGGGATTGCCCTGATGCCTGCTCCTCCAGGGAGTCCAATGATTTCATAACATCCAACACCCTGATCTAAGTCTTTTCTGTCTTAAAATAACTAGAATGATTTGTGTTTCCAACCAGTGTTACAGAGCACAGTGAGGGGGGCCTGGGTCCATATACTATTACTGAAAGAAACCCCCAGGTCCGTTATGTCCGCCGTCTATAGGAAAGACGTCTCTCAATGCCAGAGATTCTTGAAAAGGAAAGGAAATGTTTATTTAATGCTATACAAACTTAAAGTAGTGACCTAATGTCTTCATCAAAATCCTAAAGTCCCTTAAAACACCCACAAACACACACAGTCCTTCCTCCCCCACCCCCCGCCGCCCCCCCATTGCCCAGTCCAGAGTACCACGTCTCAGGAAAGGAAATAGAAGTCCATGGCTCAGGCAGTCCCTAGTTCTTCCCAATCATCCATGCTAGGCTGGGAGACCTCCCTCGGTTGCGGCACCCTCAGCTGTGTCGCCGGGATCTCTGCTGAAGCTGGGTGGTGGTTCCCCCTTCTAAAGCTGCGGGGGTCCCCACTCTGGCAAAGGCACGTGGTCCTCTCTCCACCGCTCCAGCCACGAGGTTCTCTCTCCCAGGGCCACTGGAGTCTCCACTCTGCCAAAACCGCGTGGTTCTCCTCCCAAAGGTTGCCGTGTCCCTATTTAAATCCCCGCGCCAGTCTTTCTCTGCCGCCCCATTTCCGACTCCTCCCACACTTGGCCTCACTTGCCAGAACTCATATCCTTCCAGCTTTACTGAGCTGCCATCTTGAGTCTGGGCAGGTGTGGCCACATGTCAAGGAGTCAATCACTCCAAGCTCCCACTGAGGCCCTGTAACTGGGGGGTGGGGGGGCTGCCCCCCAGTTACGTCTTGGTGGGGAAGTTACTTCCATTCCCCTGGCTCAGAGCTTGGCCACAGCTTTTTATGTAACCTTGGTTATGTAACCTTGGTTACATAGATATGTTAAATGACCTCACCAGAGGGTAGCTGCAAAGCTGTTGCTATACAAAACAGCTGTCAATGGCCCTGCTCCATTTGTCCCTTTCCCCAACCCACACCTGTGGGGTGGGGTGAGGACATCCTAAAATCTCCTGGACACCTTCAGTTCTGGACCTCATTCCAAATCCCTATTTGGGGCCCCCCTCTTGGCTGCACCCGTATACACTAGGAATCCCGACTTATACAAATTATAAATACTTCAAGGCAGCAGTTTTTATCCCGGTTGTCCATGAAGTTTAGAAGGTAAATCTTATGCCAGTGAATTATTTACACTGAATAACTGCAACTACCTAGTTATAAATTATTAGCATTGCCAAAGACGGTATAAAATAGAGTCTTTCTTTAAACCGTGAGCTAAAAAGTGCTGTAGCCATCTAGCTTTCAGTCTTAAAGCTTGTTCTAAGAAGCAGTTACTCTGGTGTTTTCCTCTTCATCCTCTCTTTTGACATCATTTTCCCCCCAACATTTTAACTGAGATGAGTGGGGAAGCAGGCTTATTAAACAAAGAACAAGGCTCAGGTGCTTGGCTTGAAGTCTTACAGCCCAGTTTCTAACCTCTTGTGTGACCTCAGGCTAGTCAGTTTCTCGTTGTTTTTTTGTATTTGCAAAATGAGGACACTGACAATCTCTGAGCGCGAGGCATAGGATCCCCCGTGAACCTAACAACATGGTCACTGGTTAAGCGGGTATGTCAGTCTTGAGCACCTCTGAGAATTTTCACTGACTGATTTTTCAGTTAGTTTCATATAACTTACAAACACTGGGGTAAAATTGTTTCTATCCGACCACCTGATACACTGGATTTGAGTTCCATTCTTGCAAGTTTTGAATATTATACTGATCAAAGTTTGCTTCACAGCTTCTACTAATGAAAGCCATATTTGAATAGGGTTTGCCTGTTATTCAAATGCCAGTTGTGGTCCCAAGGATCAGCATAATTTGGCAGCTCCATTGTGTTTACAAAGAGGAAGCATCTGGTAATGAAATTTAATTATTGACAAAATCATGGCTTTTGTCAAGATCATTTTCATGGATATGTTTTAAATTGCCCTACAACAAGAATCATCAATTCGGAGTCAGGTGTTTGAGAAACTTGTTTTACAACTAGAATTGTCAGTCTGGAGTCAGCTCCTGAATAGGTTGAATAACTGGGACTGTGGAACAATGCTGCCTAAATTGGAACTTTAGTACCACAATTTATCAACTATGTGACCTTGGGCCAGTTGCTTTACCTCATTGTGATTCAGTTTGTTTACCTCTAAAATGGGGACAAAATGGTGTCCATCTAACAGAAGGATTTTGAGGACTTATTAAATGAGTATATGTGAAAAATTTATAAAATGCTTGGCACACAGTAAATGTGAAATATTTTCTTAGGACTTCACTGTCTCCATACTGTTTTGTTCAAGGGGCAGTTGCCTTTTCTCTTCCTGTGCCACAGCCTCTTCAGTGGCTAGGAGTGAGTCCTGTGCAGTTTACTTTTATTCAGACTGTCCATAAAGTTGCTAAAATGTTTGCAGATGGTAATCCTTCTCTGGTTAATGAATCGAATGCGTTTGTTCCCCACAGGTACATATTTCTTTGCTCTTGGACAATTGTTAAGTTAATTGTGTTAGTTCTTTGTAAACTGTCTGCCAAATTTAAGGTAATACTTCTTCTAGTATTTTTAAGTCAATATTCAGTGGAACATGTAAATAGTTTTATAAATGTATACTTCACTTACAAAAGAATCTTGTGTGTCAATCTGCTCTTCATTTCATGTTCCAGCTCAGTGGAACAAATTAACCTTCCAGTCAGTAATCTGCAGGATTCATCTCCTTGACCTTGGAATAAGTGTAGTTCAGACTGAGAAAACATTAGCAATTACTGCAAATATCTGGTGGGAGGGCAAAGAGAAGGCTCATAATAGTCCTCAGAAATTCAAGGGGAGGGGTTGAAGTGACTGCAAAGCAAGTAACCCTGGGCATTTTCAATAACATAGTGACACTTCTGGAATCGAATCCTTTTGATCTCCCATTGAGAGGTTAGAGGTGGATCTGCATATCCACTTGAGTCTCTCAGGTTTCTGCAGCAAGGGAGAGACAAAGCCTTGCCTTCTGGTTTATTGGTCAGAGCTTGATTTTCTTCCTTTGCAAAACTGGCTTTGTTTCTGAGGATGATTACTTTGGTTCCATGCCTTCCTGTCTTATCTGAAATAAATTTAGTTAGATGCAACCCTACTTCTCAAAACATGCTATTATTATATCTAAATTCATGCCATTAGTCCATTCTTGTAGATTATGCCTCCCGTTTGATTTCAGCATCCCTCTAAAATTATAATGGATTCTGAATCCAGTGTGTTGGATTGAGTGTCGGAGCTTATATTTTGCTTTAGGCTTACATTTCACTTAAGACTTGTTTGTATTATTGTTCAGATTACAATTATCCATTACTTTGGGGACACTGTTTTTCTGAAGAACTTCCCTGAATTCCAACTAACTTATTTTCTCCAGTTTGATGCTTCATCCCTGTCAGCATGGTATGACCTGCTGAAGTGTCCGGCAGCCTGCCTATAAAACTGTCACAGACAATGTATTGTTAGTGACTTTATACAGTCTGCAGCTTTGTTTGTAGAAATGCAGCTTGAGTGGGACAAAACTCAACATTCAGGGGATCTGATTCGATATAGCTTAGTTCAGTGGCCTGTGAAGAACTGGTTCAACTGAACATTTGCCCTATTCCTGTTTGTTTATACCTACATAAGGCAGACTTTTCTGTTGGAATGACTGGAATGCAAAGAGAAATAAATTCTTCACATAATTTTATGTATAGCATCTTGTCCTGTTTTCAAAGGACCACTTTAAAGCTTAGTCATTACAGTAACTTATAAATTTGAATCGTTTTGTATATTAAATTGTGTTATATAGTATTGGATATTGTCTAAGTACTTTATAGCAATTTCTTTGAATAGCTATTTCTGACAATGATCCTATGATATACAGCATTACTATTATATTATTATATTATCTTCCCTCTGTTTTCTTTTGGGAGCAGTAAAAAAGGCAGGCAGTTTATAACTTGTCAAATGTTACGAAGTGAGTCAGTGACAAAATGGGATTTGAAATCCCAGTGTTTATGTCCCTGATCAGCTATTATTTCTATTCTACCCAGATAACTGTACCATCTCCCTATTTATTTTTTAGCCTGCCATTTCTTACTTCAACTAAATCCAATTAAATTGCTAAGTGTTTTATCTTCCTTCTCCCATACTAATTATTTCTTTTTTGTTTACATAACTTTATCATGGGTATTAGGTGAAGGCTTGTCTAATAGCAGAAGAATGTATTAAATTATTTCTTTGAAACTTTCTAACTCTGTCCCCTTTTGATTTTACCTATAAAACTATATTTGGGAATATGTCATATGTGGTGGCCACAAACTAAATGATCAAGTGTTTCCTTTCCACAACTACTGATAATTGTATGTATATATTTACTTTTGTTAATATTAACTACTTTGTATGACAGTGTGATGTCTTTATAAAGCTATTGAAGCTGGAGATCATAGTTTCTAATCTGGAAGAGAGTATGGTACAGGTGGTCAAAGACCTTTGGATTAAATTTCTCCTTCTGTTCCATACTAGCTCTGTGACCTTGGTCAGCCGTTTATCCTCTTCAGCCTGTATTCCTCTTCTGCGAAATGGAGATAAGATTTATCTCACAGACTTTTATGATGATTAACTAAAGAACCCTGTTGAAAGTAGTCAGCTATCATATAGGCAGGCAACAAGCATTAGTCTCCATCAGTCTAACCTCTAATTGCTTGTACAGACCCAGACTATCAGTGTGGGGCTCATTACTCATGACAAGTGGCCAACATCTTGTTCATTGGCAAAATATTTGCATAATCAGCAAGAACAAGCTTTATTACAGAGTCTACTTTAACAAAATTTATGTCCCTGCAGTAAGTATTTATCGTTGTTGGATAAGTGTGTCTGTTGTCATTGTTAAGGTTGGAATAAACATTTTAGTAACTTGGCGACCAGACAAATTGTACACAAAAGCAATGTGCTATCAAGAAGAAATATTTCAAAAAATGCTTTTAGTGGACATGTTGGAAAAAATGTCATTTTATAGTATACAAGTTATGATCCAGTTAGTTGGAGAAACCACACTAGTATTCAACAGAAGGAATTTAATATGGGAATTTGGTATACAAGTCTTGGAGGGCTGAAAAAGCAAAAGGAAAACAGGTATCCCAAACATAATAACCACAACACAAAAGACACTACTACCTGCTCTTAGTCTGAGAATATGAAAGGGCAGAGATTGGGGTAATCAGCAGCTAGAAGTTACATGGAAGGGACAGGCTGAATTGGTAGTCAGACTTAGGTTTCTACCCAGCTATTTCTGGTAACCTAGGTTCTCATAGGAGCAACTCTACCTAGCTGGAGTTCAGATGTCTGATGGTGTAGGAACTCCTGGCAACTTCTAGTATCTTTGAGTATGCCAAGTGAAGCTGGTTGTAGCAATTTCAAAAAGGAATTAAACTAAAAGGAAATGATGTTGAGGTGAGAAATGAAAGCACAGTCTTTCCCCCTGCTTTCCACTCTGTCTCTAGTGTCTTCTGTTAGTTGAATCTAAGAGGAAGCCAACTGGGAAAGGGGTCTGGAAAATATAGTTTTCAGATTTCCAGCCCTGGCATTATAGAATGCAGAAGGACATATTTGTAGGTGAGAGGCAAAAGAGAGAAATAGCTGGTACAAGTAACAATAAAATAGTAATCACAAAATTCCTTTAGGTTTCAGATAAAACTTGTGGTCTATACAGATCAATCAGTATATCATGATTAAGTTACATTACTTATATACATCGAGGCTTTTTATAATGACAGGAGAGGGGTTGTTATATAATTCTTACACTGACCCGCATAAAACCACATTCATTTCTGGTGGTCACTTTCTCTTCCCTTCCGAAAGTGTGCTGCAGTATTATTCTGCACCTGAATGAGCAGATTGTTTTTTTTCTTTGTGAAGCATGTGATTCATAAAGCCCAGTAAAAAGTAGAACAGCTGCAGATGGGTGTCTTGAAACTCCCAGAGAGATTGTTGAACAAGCAGGTCTCCGTGTGAGCAGAAAATTCCTCAGATTACTAGGACTCTCATTTATTTACTGAATCAGAATGATGTTGAGGCATTTAAATACTTCCTTTGAGATCTCTATAATAGGATCTCAGGCTGTTTACCTGATTTGTACTCCATGGAATAATCTAGTGTTCTGTTGGGCAGCTAGACTGGAGGGAGTGTAAAATTATTTCCGGTATGTGAACTTGCCCAGTAATACCTTCAATGCTTTGCTTGTTCCAGGAATTGTGTGTATTGATTTCAATAAAAAATTAAACCTGAAGAGTTTAGTAAACCCGAACATTTTTTTCTGTTCTTCTAAGTTAGAAAAACAAAGACTGAGAGTAACAGAGCTTTAGAAAAAGGAACCTGACCTGAAGTACCTTAAAGTGATTGGCTATTATCAATTAGTTGATATTTTAGCAACCATGCCTATATTTGGGGAAATTTATAGAGAGTTAGCCTTCCTGTTATTTCTGTAATGGAAAGGATAGATATTTTTTGTCACTCTGTGTTGATGAAAAGAGCATTCTATAAGTACTGGATAACTATACAGTTAAGTAGGTTTGCAGGTGTTATGAATGGCTATGTCCAAAATACATTGGATAATGGACCATATGAATATTTGTGTGATGGGTGCAGACTTAGGCATCCCACAACATTTCTAACTTCTCTCCCACTGTGTGAAATGTAAAAATTCCTAGACGTTTGTTGATTTGTTTATGATGGCCGTTCTGACTGGTGTGACATGGTATCTCACTGTGGTTTTAATTTGCTTTTCTTGGATGACTAGTGATGCTGAGCATCCTTTCACATGTCTCTGGGCCCTCTGCATGTCCTCCTTGGAGAAGTGTCTGTTCAGGTTGTAGAGAAAAGGGAACCCTAAGACACTGTTGGTGAGAATGCATACTAGTGTGCCACTGTGGAAAACAGTATGAAATTTCTTCAAAAAACTAAAAATTGAGCTGCCTTTGAACCCAGCAATTCTACTGCTGGGATTATACCCTAAGTATCCCAAAACACGAATTCAAAAGAACCTACGTACCCCAATGTTCACAGGAACACAATCTCCAATAGCCAAGTGCTGGAAGCAACCTAAGTGCCCATCAGTAAATGAGTGGATAAAAAAACTGTGATACTTTTACACATGCAGCAAAAAGAAAGAAGGAACTCTACTCTTTGTGACAGCATGGATGGAACTGGAGAGTATTATGCTAAGTAAAAGAAGCCAGGTGGTGAGAAACAAATACCATATGTATAAGTGGAACCTAATCAACAAAACAAGCGAACAAAACAGAGCCAGAGACATGGAAATAAATAACAAATTGACAGTAACCAGAGGGGAGTGGAGAGGGACATAACAGGGAAAGAACAGGAAGGGTCAAGTCAAGGAAGATGATGTATAAAGGACCCGTGGACAAAGACAACAGTTGGAGGGAAGGATTGAGAGTGGAAGGTGCGGGTGAGTAGGGGAGAGGAGGGTAATGGGGTGAAAATGGGGACATCTGTAATTGAACAACAATAAAAATTTTTTTTTAAATTTCTAGAGGGAGGCATGAAAGGTATGAGGATTAATTCTCAGATGTTAAAAACCTGGGATGGATAGTTAAAACTGGGTGTCAAACTGATGTCTAAAATGTTCTTGATAGTTTGAAGTAATGAGAGGTAAGATGAATTTTAAAGGGAGAACTACAAAGGAAAAATATGAAACGTTGGAGATATGATTTAACAATGGAACTTTAACAAAAGAACTGACAACAAGAACAGAATGATTTAATGGTAAATGTGTCTGCCAATCAAGTCAATTCTACTTAAGCTACGGTGTCCAAATCAAGGGAGAAAAGTGCCCCACAGCTCTTTATGTGTGAGGTAGCAGGTGAGAGGTAGTTTCTCTTTCTGGTTATTCTCCATAGTCTAGTCGATCCATTGATAAGTGATTTTTTCCTATACCTCCCAAAGATATCGTTCTGAGGTTTCTTGACAGTCATAGCTAAGTGTCTAACTTGTAGTCAGGATGAGTGCCTCAGGAGCACCTTTGTTGGTCTCATTTTATTTTCCTTCCATCAAACTTCTTGTTTGTGGTTTTTGGGGGAAACTATAGAATGTTTCAGAAGGCTGATCTGACGGACAGCGTATTCCACCCCCTTTTTGAGATCCCTAAGAGCTTCGTGAAATGTCTGCTGCTCTATACTTGTGAGACTGCAATCGCATCCGGTTTTCTTTCCTTCAATCAATAAAAACAGCAATAACTATCATTTTCTAAGTGTTGGGTGCGGGCCAAGTACACATAATAACTCATTATTAAATGATTAAAGTAAGACAGAGACACAAGCAGTATGCCTGAGCTCACCTACCTAGTCAATGGTGGATTTGGAGCCCCAAATCAGGCCATCTCACTCCACAGAAACATCCCTTGCCTGTAGTTTAGAAAGAGATGTGCGGTGTACATGGGGGAATTAGGTCCTATGACAGATCTGCCTTACCTAATACTCTGGTGACAACTTTGTTTTCATGGCCCCTACTTTCTCACCTGTGAGCTGGGTTGACTGGATGGAATGGTCAATAAGGTCTCTTGCTCTCTGGTCCTGTAACTCTGCAGGTCTTTGAGAATTTGGATGTTTCTTCTCTTTAACTCAGGGAAAGTGAAGAATCGACTAGAATGTGCATGTGACGATATTACTTGTAGGGAAAATTTCAGTGCTAACATTCTTAGTTTTAAAGGCAACATCCAGTAAGAATAAATAGAATCAATTTCCTGATACGATTTTTTGGGGAATGGTATAAAAAAATGAAATGTATAAATTAGAATTATTTCTCCTTTGGATGGATCTCAAAATTATTTTAAGAGATTTGGTCTTTTAATCTTACAAATATGTCAGAGGATGTCAAACAGGATTGTGTATAGTTGCTCAGAATTTTGGCTGAAGCTCTAAAAGTGAAGACAGAATAGGTTCTAAGTGCCCACACATTCTATAGAGAGTTGCTAGCTAAAAATGTCAGAAAACTAATATCTGGTGTTGAAAGCCAGTGACTGGAAGGGGGTAGGAGGGGAACTTTTGCAGGGCTGGTAGTATTTTGGGTTTTGGTTATGTGAGCATTTTAACTGCAAAAGATGCAACAAGCTGTACATTTGTCAGTTGAACACTTTTCTGTATTTATGTTTCTATGTTGAAAAATTTTTACCAAAAAATATATCTGAAGCATTCAGCTCCTAACTACTTCAATCAATCACCCCCAGGATATATATGAGATGATAAATATTTGAAAATGCTACTGAATAAAATCATCAATCAAATAGGAAGTGCCTAAGACCTTTGGTGAGCCTCCCCTCAATATATTTGTTTTTCATCCTTTGTATCCTGTATATATTTTTATTATGCCAATGAGGAGACTAACAAAAATGCTCCAAGATCATTTCAGTCTAGCGTTTTTGCAGAGAAACCCAATTGAAAAGTGAGATGGCAAAGCTAATTTGTGCTAGTATATTCTCGACTGTAAACATCACACCCTCCTAGATAATCTACATTCTAAAATAAGACCATTGAGAAAAGCAGGGCAGAAAAATAGAAATAAATCTTGAAATGATGTAATATGAGGCACCAGAAAAGGAGGTGCTTGGGGTACAGTTTTTTTCAGATGCACACTGATTCTGCTTTGCTACAGATTAATTTTTTGGTGCTTGATAGAATTTTAATGTTTGTCAGAAGCCCCAATTCATGTATATACTTATGTATCTGAGTGTAAATAGTTAAGTAAATAAAAATGAAGATTATGACCATTGCTGTAATGAATAGAATGTACACCACTTACTCATTTATTTAACAAAATTCTTTTATTTAAAAAAAGGTTTATTTATTTATTTTTAGCGAGGGGAAGGGGAAGAGGTGGAGATAAACATCAATGTGTGGTTGCCTCCCATGTGCCCCCCACTGGGGACCTGACCTGCAGCCCAGGCGTGTGCCCTGACTGGGAATCAAACCAGTGACCCTCCGCTTCTCAGGCAGACTCTCAATCCACTGAGCCACACCAGACAGGGATTTTTTTCTAACTTCTTGATATGGATGTTTAGTTTGCTAATTTTCAGAAGGCTTCTTTATTGACCTTTCTGACCACCACCACTACTTCTGACTAAAGATAACCACTATCTTGACTTGTAACTTCAAGGGATAGTTTTGCCTTTTTAAATTGTATATAAATATAAAAATAGTGTGGGTATCCTTTTGGGTGTGGCTTTCCGCACAACATTATGCTGTAAGATTCATGTATTTTGCTATGTATAGCAGTACATCATAAATTTTTATTTGTGTGTAATATTCCATTGTTTGATCCTGTGATAGTTATTTATACATTCTACTGTGGCAGGGCATTTAAGTTGTTACTGGTTTTTGTTTGTTATGAATGAAGCTACGATTAACTTGCTTATAGATGCATTTCTTGTCATATATTCATTCCAGCTCTAAATATAATTAGGTATGCCTGTGATCTACTTTCATAGACACTGACAGTTTTGCAAAGTAGTTGAGTCCATTTACCAAACGTTTACCAAGAAAGGTCCTACTTGCTGTATATCCTCATAATATTTTATAATGTCAGTCTTTTTAAAATTCTGCCATTGTGCCCTGGCTGGTGTGGCTCAGTGTATTGAGTGCCAGTTTGCAAAGGAAAGGGTTGCCAGTTCATTTCCCAGTCAGAGCATATGCCTGGGTTGTGGGCCAGGTCCCCAGTAGGGGGCGCGCAAGGCAACCACACACTTTTTCCCTCCCTTCCCCTCTCTCTAAAAATAAATAAATAAAATTAAAAAAAAATTTGTGATTGTGTTGGTTGAATAGTCGTATTTTTGTGTGATTTTAATTTGTATTTCTCTCATGACTAAGGAGGTGGCACAACTTTTCACAATCCAACTTTTATTAAATATTTGTATATCCCTTTCCATGCGTTTTTAACTAGTTTTCCAGATTATTATTGGGTAAGTGTGTCTTTCTGGTTGATTTGTACACCCACACAATTGGCAATACTTTCAGTGGCATGCTGAGGAATAAGTGTTATGAAATTGAGGAAGATGGAAAAGGAGTCACAGGAAGAGAGAAAATGAGTACCTAAGGAATTTTAGGGGTCATCTTTGGAGCAGTGGTAGTTTGCCAGAATAGAATAGGATCATGTCTGGAATGTAAAAAACCGCAAATTTCTGGACTCATCTGCTGCCGTAGCATTTCATAGGATTATAGAACATTTTCTCAATCTTCCCCAGCAAATGAGAGAAACTCATCTCTGGTCAATCGATCATTTGCTGTTGCTCTGTTGTGCAGGTATTTACTGTCTGTCAGCTTCTAAATAGTGGAGAGAAATGGATGAGGATGGGAAAGGGAGAAGGGTTCGCTTTTAGTCCTGCCTTCTGCACACGGTTGCTGATTTGAGAAATCACGGCAGCTACAACATAGCACATTTTCAGCCTTATTCAAATTACCTTTCTCAAAAGCAATTCTTCTGTTTAATGAAAATATTCCTGTGTGAAATTGATTAGGAGAATGTGAGGGAACATCTTTCTCTCTCCCGATAAATATTAGTTTGTTCATGATATAAAGATGAATGTTAATTTTTTTGTTTATTTGTCTTACAATAACGTCTGCCCTTACTACAGGAAGTAATGCTTTAATCAATAGACATAATGTCAGTCTTCCCCTTTTAAAAAGATAAATCTTTTCTATTCCTGTACTTCAATACTCCTCATGGTTCTTGAAAAACTTGCTTGATTATGCCACATGTTACAAAGACTAGACAGAATTCCAAAAATGAATTTCATATTCAAAAATTTACTTTACACCAAAGCTGAAAATTAACATGGTATCCATCTCTCACCTATCTGCCTCATCAACTAGCTTTTCACTGATTTATTTTTGCAGTCATGCTGACCTGAGATGTGGATATTGTTTATACCTGGGATATGTAGCAAGCGGTCTCCCTTCCTGTAATGAGTCAGAAAAAAAAATAATAAAGGGATAGGAAGGAAGAAGGAGAATGGAAATTGAAATCTGTAGGAAAATGACATCCTTTATTTTAAATATGGGCTATTGAAAACATTCTTCTATGTAATAGTGTTCCAACGCTATTATTTGCTTTTGAGGAAGAACATTTTAGGTCACAAATAGAGAAAGAGAATCCATATTAATACTTAGTCTATTGAAGCATTTATATATATGAAGCTGTTTTACCAAAATAGGTTGAAGTGTCACTGCCTTCCTGAGAAGAAGAGGAAGCATGGCAGTTCCCAAGTTACTGTCTCTCAGCTCCAAAACCGCCCTTCCCTGCTCTGCTGTTATCCAGGCCTGGGGCACTGCAAACAAAACACATTTCCGCTTCGCCAGCAGCTCCTTGATGGCATGGCCTGTAGGGATACTAGAGAGAAAGAGACTGCAAGGCTGGGTCAGAGAGAAGGGACATTCATCCATTTGCTTTTTTTCCCTATGAGCATCAACGCAACAACTCTTCGCTCAAATACCAGCAGTTATTTCTTATAGGATCACCCAAAACAGTTTGCAGCTTTTCCAGTATGCCTATCCAGCCAGCTCCATCATATCACCATTGGAGACACAAACACCAGATGAGCTGTATGAACCTTCTGTGCTCTCTTTGAGCCCCTTCCACGAGGCATCTATGTTTTCACAATACCAACCTCTTCTCTTTGTTCCTCCTCTCTTAGAGGTGGCAACTTTTCCTGAAGTGTCTACTTCCGTGATACCTTAGAATTTTTCTTTTGTTCTTTCAGTTACCTAGTTAACAATTTTATGCCTAGTTAACAGTTCTTTATATTGAAAGACAATTATATACTTTGTTCAAATAAGTGTGGTGCTTTCTGTCTCCTGAGTGCACATACCCAAATAGGCATATACTATATGTGTGATATTTAATATGTATATATGATATATATACTATATGTGTGATATATAAAATGTACATATCATATAAATGATATAAATTATTCATTATTTTTCTTTTTAATAATTATTTTGTTATTTTTATTATTCTTTAAAGAATTGAATATTAGGGGAAATACCATAAAACATAGCAATATGCACACGTATACCTTCCTGAATGAAGCATAGTTAGGTCTGCCAGCTCACATGTGAAAGATTGTGTAGTACAAGACTTTTGTAATGCCGTGAGGGATTTTGTATTCAGATAAAGTAAATCAATCGCATAAGGCTTTATTTATTATGTGATGACGATGACAATGTTAACGGCAGATAAATTTTCCTCCAAGATTTCTTCGGAGCCATGCAGCTACTTTGGAAGGATTTTATTTCCTATATAATTGTAAAAGAAGGATAACAAATTCCTGAGAAGTTCCACTGAATGGAATGGACATGTTGACTATTCATCATGATGATTTTTGACATAACCTTAGAGGAGAGAAATAAATGTTTGAAGGGTGGGAAATGGTTCCATGTATTTAGGGAGATAGATGGGTTTGACTGGAGCTGTCATTTGTATGAATATGTGCTATAAAGGGCCCGAGTGTGATGCTAGTCCAAGGCACCTGACAAGAGTAATTGCCCATCACCAGTCTTCCTGGACATTGCCCGTACTTTAGTTCTCATGGGTGGAGATAGTAGAGGGGGGGGACCGTGTCTCTGCACTGAAAGAGGTTATGGTGTCCCGCACAGCAAAACAAAAATCTATAACCTGAAGCTGATATAAGTTGAGACTTTTTAATATGATATACAACAAGTAAGTTTTCATAAATTTTGAAACTACTAAGTACTAGGAAATTGTGTGAGGTATGAGTTCTACCCTCAAGAAGGAGTAGAAATGTAAAGACATTAAATGATCGTGATAACCAGTGTGATATACCAGTTGTACTGTATATCACACTGGAAAAAGCTACAGGAAAAAGCTAACCACTGCAAAGGTCAGTAACTTTCCAGGATAGAGTTGACCAGCAGGAAAGTTACCTGAACTAGGTTTTGACGTATATTTGGCCTTGATGTACAAGGAGAGGAGGAAGAAAATCCTAGAAAAGGGAGTAAGTATGTGCACAGGCACCAAAATGTGAAGTAGAAAAACTAGAAGTTGTTCAGTGTCCTTAGAGGGGAAGTGCAAGGAGCAATACAGGGAAAATTAAGTGCGGTGTATAGCCTCTTGCTAGGGTCCCAAAAAATCTGCTCAAGGTTGACTTGAAGAACATTAAGAAGGAAGACCAGCAACCGACCATATTCAGCATTCTATTCTCTTTCCACCGCATTTGGTTTTCCAATACAATTATGCTTATCAGTCAGTGTTAACTATTGTCACCTAATGAAATGTAGTGACAGTTTGAAGATGTT
Source organism: Phyllostomus discolor (assembly GCF_004126475.2). Lineage (NCBI taxonomy): Eukaryota > Metazoa > Chordata > Mammalia > Chiroptera > Phyllostomidae > Phyllostomus > Phyllostomus discolor. Next base: position 10,192,775 of record NC_050198.1, on the reverse strand, counting down.
CATAGAACGTGGATAGTGGTAATTCATTTGAGACCATAAAGAAACATCAGTAAAACATATTGGACCTTTTCTGTTCGAATTGATTTTCACATATTCAAAAATAAAAGAAAGTAGAAATCTTATAAGAAGCAAAAAGAAAGAAAAGAAAAAACCTGCTTTGGGCCTGCTACAGCTAGAAATCAATGTATCCATATTGATCACCCGTATGGAGATAGGAGAGAAGCAAGTGGCAGCAGCAAATTTTCTATAGTGACAATCTCTCCATTTAGTAAAGCAAAAGTCTCAGAGGATAAATTATACCACATGCCTGGCACCATGGCCCCCATATTTTTTTAACCCGATTGCCAGGAACCAAGAGCAAGGGTAGGGTGACGACACACAAAGAAAACTGGTCTGCCTCTGGTAGGAACTTTGTATCACCAAGGCCAACAGGACATGAAGAGATAGGGCCCGAGCTAGAATAATTATAGGAAGCCTGTGGTTAGAGATGTTTGGTACCGTAACTGGCAAATTTTTGAGACAAGTTCTAATATTTTAAATCAGCTGGTAGGCACCAGTGGGTCTCTTCATGTGTAGAAGAGAAATTATAGGTAAAATATGTACCTGATTGATAACCTACTCATTGAGTTTTTATAAGGATTTATATCAGAGAATATATTTAAAGTCAGTACAGTGCCTGGAAAAATAAGTAAGTGCTTCTATGGATAATAAATATCATCTGATTCTTCATCCTACCCTTATTTCCTGCTGTTTGTATTTTCAGTTGAGGCTCAAAGTAAGAAATAATATCAATGTATGCAGAGGTCTGTTTTTGATGAAAAATTGTTAAATATTTTTATACTCTAATGATGTTAATTTACAAAATCTAAGTAGTAATGATTCTATTACACAATCTATACATTAATCTTGAAGTTGTATTTAATTAAAATATTTGAACTCCCCATAAGTGCAAAGTAATGATACAGTGACAGAGGGCAATACCAAGATTAAAATGAAAGTAGGGATGACAATTTCATGAGGGAGGAAAATGTTAATAAACTAAAACAAAAATGGCTGTGGAAGTAGAAAAGAGGAGAATTTGGTAGATTTTGCAGAGGCAGATTTGTCAGGATTCAATGAGAAAATGAATATAATTTTTGAGAGAGGTCACAATGAAGATGATGAATCTCAGCATGCTTGTCTTTAATGAACTGAGAGAGCCAAAGATTGCTTGGGTGCCTTTTTTACTTTAAATAATTTTTTATTTTTAATTACTGTTGACCTACAATATTGGGTACTCCTTCTAGCATATGCAAATAGAGTCACTGGTTGAGAGCTTGGAACTGGATGTAGATCTCAGAAACAAATGCCAAGACTGGATATGCGGATTTGGGGGCCATTTGCGAGGGATGATACTCCTGACACTTTATGGGGTTTTTTTGTTTGTTTTAAACAGCATAAAATCTGAATTACATATTTTTAATTCTTATCATATCTAGAATAAAGTTTAATCCATACAACCAAACCCAAGACAGCCATCTCCATTTAACGATGGAATATTTTTGAGTTTTTTCCTAGATTCAGTGAGATATAATTGACGTGTAACATTGTGCAAGTTGAAGGTATACAGTGTGAGTATTTGATACATATAAAAATTGTGAAATGTTTAGTACAATAGCTTTAGTTAATAGTCCTATCCACTCACATAATTGTCATTTTTTTGTTGTTATGGTGAGATCATCAAAGCTCTAGTCTCATGACAACTTGCAAGTAGACAACAAAGTACTGTCAACTATGTCAGCATGCTGCATCTTGCTTAGGTCTTGGGTATTTATTCATCTTATAATTGAAAGTTTGTACCCTGTGATCAACATCTGATTTCCCCCACCTGTCAGCCCCTGGCAACAACCGTTCTACTCTTTGTTCTATGAGTTTAATGTTTTTAGGTTCCACATGTAAATGAGATCATACAGTGGTTTTCTTTCCCTGTCTGACTTCCTTCACTTCGCATAGTGCCCTCAAGGTCCATCCATGTCATTCCTTCTTTGTCATAGCTGAGTAATATCCCGCTTTAAATATATTGTACGTTTTCTTTATCCATTTATCTATTGACGGAAACTTGAGTCATTTCTATATCTTGGCTATTATGAATCATACTGTATTGAACCTGGGAGTGCAGATATATCTTTGAAATTCTGTTTTCATTTCCTTTGGATAAATCCCCAGAAGTGGGACTGCTGGATTGTATGGTTTTCTATTTTTAATTTCTTGAGGAACTTCTGTACTGTTTTCCACAGCGGCTGCACCAATTTATAGTCCCACAAACAGTGCATAAGGGTCCAGCTTTTTCTACATCCTCACCAGCACTTTTCTCTCGTCTTTTTGATAAGAGCTATTCTAAGAAGAGGAGGTGATATTTCTAGGGTTTTGATATATATTTCCCTGATGATTAATGATGTTGAGCGTCTTTCCCTGTACTTGTTGGCTGTTTACATATCTTCTTTAGCAAAGTGTCTATTCAAATCCTTTCCCCTTTTTAAAGAAGATTATTATTATTGTTGTTATTAACTTATGTGAGTTCCTTATATATTTTGGATATTAACTACTTATGAGATGTATGGTATACAAATGTATTTTCGCATTCTGCATCCTGCATTTTTATTTTGTTATGTCTTTTGCTGTGCGGAACCTTTTCAGTTTGATGTAGTTACTTGGTGGATTTTGCTTTTGTGGCATGTGTTTTTGGTGTCATATCTAAAAATCACTGCCATTGTCAAGACCAGTATCAGGGGGCTTTTTCCCTAAGTTTTATTCTAGGAATTTTATGGTTTCAGCTTACATGAAAGTCCTTGCCTTATTGTGAGTTAATATTTGTGAGTGATGTAAGATAGGGGTCCTGTTTTATTCTTCTGCATGTAGTTATGCAGTTTTCCCAGCAACATTTATTGCAGAGACTATCCTTTCCCCATTGTGTATTCTTGGCTCCCTTGACAAATACTAGTTGACCATATATGCATGTTTTTTTTTCCTGGGCTCTCAATCATCTTCCATGGAATTACATTTCTGTTTTAATGTCAGTACCATATGTTTGATTACTATAGCTTTGTAATATAGTTTGAAATAGGGTAGATACCCAGAAGAAGAATTGCTGGGTCATATGGTAGCTCTATTTTTAATTTTTTGAGGAGCCTCCATACTATTTTCCAGGATTTAACGACAAAATGAATGTTTGCCCTAATGGCTGCACTAATTTCTTGTCTTATTGATTATAGCCATTTTAATGTATATGAAGTGGTATCTCATTGTGGTCTTGATTTGTCATTCCCTTATAGCTAGTGATGTTGATAATTTTTTCATGTATCTGATGACCATCTGTGTGTATTCCTTGGAAAAGTGTCCACTGAGGTCCTCTGCCCATTTTTAAATCAGATTGTTTTCTGTTGTTGCCTTATAAAATTTCTTTATTTATTTTAGATGGTAGCCCCTTATTGGAGGTATCATTTGTAGATATCTTCTTCCATTCAGTTGCTTCCTTTTGGTTTTATTGATGGTTTCCTTTGCTGCGCAGAAGCTTTTTAGTGTGATGTAGCCTCATTCATTTATTTTGGCCTTTTCTTTGCTTGCCTTTGGTATGAAGTTCACAAAGACCCTCTGAGATCAAGGTCTATAAGTTTAGTGCTTATGTTTCTTCCCTGTGTCTTATTGTTTCAGTCTTACGTTCAAGTCTTTAATCCATTTTGCGTTATTTCTGTGTACAGTGTCAGGTAGTGGTCTAGTTTCATTCTTTTGCATGTGGCTTTCCAATTTTCCCAACACCACTTATTGAAGAGACTTTCTCTATTGTATATTTTTGGCTCCATTGTCCAAATCAATCAATCAATCAATCAATCAGTCAATTAATCTGGAGTATAAGACCACCAGCTTTCTTTTTTCTCCAGATTTTTTGGGGGGCTATTTTTGTCTTATGTGGTTTCTTACAAATTTTTTGGATTGTTTTTTCTAGTCCTGTTAAAAATGATGTGAGGATTTTGATGGAGATTGCGCTGAATCTATATGACTGTGGGTGGCATGGCAATTTTAACAATATTAACTCTTTTGATCCAAGAACACGGGATAGCTTTCCACTTATTTATGTCTTCTTCAGTTTCTTTCCTCAATATCCTACAGATTTCATTGTATTGATATTTCGCATCCTTGGTTATAGGCGATGGAGCACTTAAATGATAACATAGAAGGAAAATAGCCATCCTTTCTAGTGCTCATGAGGTAAAATCAAATATAGTAGATGGTACTTCTTTTAAAATAATTCAAAATGCTAGCAGAGCTCTATAGATATATTTTGAGTAAGGCATCCTTCCCCCAAGAATTCATTTATTAAAATGGCAATTCTTAAAATGTCTTATCTTGGGAAATATTTGATACTAGTGTTACAGAAACCCGTTTAAATAAACTGAAATTAAAAATGCATATGCAGAAAAATGGGCATGCTAAAAGGGTAGACAGATTTTCCTGGAATCTGATTTCTGGAATTACAACATATTATCACAGATAAAAATCAAATGTGTAGTGTGTCTTTGCTTTAGGTTTCAATGAAAGAAATACAATAAAGCCTTCTTCTGCAATGCTATTGAAGCTATACCCTTGGCCAGCGTGAAATCTACTATCACCTGACTAAGAGTACAGAATGTTTTAGAGTCCATCCGTAGCAGCTATCTTATTTAGTAAGAGTTACAGCAAATTCTTTGTTCAGGTTGTAGTTATCCTGAATTCTCACAGATGTTATGACCTCCCAAGGACTTGCTGCATTTAGTCACCAGACTGCATTCACTGATATTAACATTAGTACTTATTTGAGGTCTTCATCAATTATAGCAGAAACGTGTAAAGTATACCTGCACCCAGATGTTGGCCTAATGGCCAGATGACAGGGAACCCTACTGTTTTCTTTTTTATTTAAATATCTTTAACTCTTGTCTCTGATGGCTTCCCCTGTCACCTCTTGTGTAAGTAAGTAGGGCTAATACTGGTTGCAGCAAAATCACACTTCCCATTTATCATGCTAATTGCAATTTAATGAGGAGAGCCCTGAGGCTGGAAGACTTGTCTACCTAGAGTCCTATTGGAGTGGAGTTTATTATGGTAATTAATATAGCCTGTGATAATTAAATTGCTTTACTAGATAGGTACTGTATCTATGATAAAGATTCACTATACCAAACCTTTTTTTGAGGGTATTCAAAGAGCGGTCTTGAAAATCACATTCTTTGGAGGTGTTTTTTTGGGAGGAGGGGTAAAATTGTAGTTTGCACAATTTCGGATATTTCTCCTCAGAGCAAGACTGGCTACTTACTTTGTAGAGCCCAGTTGAAAATGAAAATGCAGGGTCTCTTTTTCACAAAGCCAATGAAAGTCCCATAAGGTACTAAAATATAAATCTCTTTTCTTTCTCCCATGTATACCCCCTGCTCATAGGCATGCTTTGTTGTCCCGTTGAACTTCACTTATAAAGCATAAGCTCAAAGATAAAATCATTAAGACTCTCTAGATGGTGACAGCATGAGGCCTGAGCGTGTGGCCCTGTGTGAGTGCTCAGGCTGATTGCATTCCCATCCAGCCAGCCCAGTGTCAGGCAGGAGAAGATTAGAAGGCAAACGATTTTCATATAGTTGAGACTGAGCTAATCTCATGCTAGGCTTCATAGTGCAATGAACTGTAAAGGAAGTACAGTCAAATTTGGCAAGGCCAGTCCATCAGGCAGACAGCGGGAGCTCAGGATGAGGAAAACCTCAAGAGGGGAACCAGAACAATACCAATGAACCAGCAATGAGACTCCTGTCTCAGTGAGGAAGTTGCCAGTGTTTCCTGCTAAGACAGGAAGAAACTCCAGGACATGGTCACATCAAAGCCCTCTGGAAGGGAAAAGAAGAGCTAAAATAATAGAATAATGAGTAGTTTCAACTTATCTATGATTATAGGCACTGATCGCATTGACACACACATGCTTGTGCACTCGAACTGAATAACAGTGAACTTCCCCAGACTTTCCTTTTTCCCCCTTCCTACAAGTTTCTGAACTATTACAAAGATGAGGTTGAATAAAAATGGGACACAATGTATTGAAGAAGGTGGAGTGGTTTTCATTGTGGATCAATTGGTTTTCCCTTTCTTTGCCTACGTTGATGACTAATTTGTTGTTTTTCCTCATCATTGCATGAATTCAGTGGGACCTGGGACATTATTTCACCCATTAATGATGGTCAGGAAGTGCTTATGAAAATAATTATATATAATTTACTCTCCATAATGAGTAAGTAGAAACCATCTTAGGAATATTTTCCCAAGAACGAAACTTCCATTGAAATCAGAGCACTAGTAATACTTTACCCCGACAATGAACTGGGGGCTGGATATTGTTCTTATGTGCAGCACCAGTAACAATGAGCAAACAGACATCAGATGTTTTGAGAGGCCCTTCTGCTCTAATTTTCTGATGTAGGTTATGATTTAGGTAGGAGAGTAATACCTTGGTATCACAACAACATCATTTATAACAACAATGGTAATAATCACACAGAATCTCCTGTGAATGTTGTACTCCTCACAGTTCACTACAGAACATCACTTAAGTTTAAGTCACTTCTATATTTCTGTGCATTGAGATTCTCAAGACAAACATTATTTGGAATAATTGTTGAAGGCTTGCTGGAGGCCAGTATTTATTTATTCACTCAAACGATATGTATATCAGGCCCTAGGAAGATAACAGTGAATGACATAGGAGTGGTTTCTCTCTTCCTGAAGTTTATAGACCGGCGGACTTCTAGAATAATCCTCCATAGTGTTCATTTCAGTTAGGTCCCAGTCCCGTGCCTTAACAAGAATCATGCATTTGAAGATGGGATTGAACTGACACTGGGCTTTAAAGCAACCAGACATGCTCAAAGTCAATTTCCAACAGTTAATTATTTTAAGTGGTTTCCACGTTAGTTCAAAGGAAGAGGAGATAAGAGGAAGAAAAGAAATATTGATACATTTCTAAGTCGGACTAAGTTTGGTAAGTATAAAAAATGCAGCGTAGTTAATAAAGCACAAAGCAGAAGCTTCCCTCTTAACTCAGAGTTATTATACATCATCGTTAGAGAGGGGACTTGCTGCTCCGCGTACTAGATTAATAGCCGGGGCATTCGTCTCTTTGACCTCAGCTGAAGTCGAAGCACCAGGCATCAGAAGCAGAAATGGAGTAAAAGGAAGTACTATCTGTATTTCATCTGGGCAGGGAAATTTAAGAAAAAGGAGACACTTAAATTGTAGAGGACACTATGAAAGGAAAGGATGGTACTGTTTTCTTTCCTTCGACAGCAATACATACCCTTTGGGGACCAGCTGGCAGCTCCTGGGTCACTAGGCTCAGCCATCCCTCTTTTCACTTACAGGAGCATCCTACTAATGAGGAGATGGAGTGGGGAGAACAACTTTTGGGGGAGAGAAGAAAAAAGAAAAGGTGAATATTTTTCACATGGAGAAGAGGGCACATCTGTCAGGAACAGGGAGTGAAACGCAAGGTAATGTTTTTTCTGCCCCTATTATTTTCACTTTAAACATTGTGACAGGAACCAATGTTTCAAGAGGTTTACAAAAGAATGGAGAGCAGGCCTTGGCGTGTGTAGCTGTTATTGGGAAAGTGCATAGTCTATTGAAGGACATACAAACACATGGGAATATTTGAGCATATGTGAGTAAATACCTGAAGTAGTCATTTAAAGGAATAAACATGCTTAGGAGCACTGCTGTCAAGAAAGAAAAATTGAATTGAATTGAATGTACCATAGGTTTTTCCATATACTTGTTCCAGAACCTCACTATTTATGGCCTTAGTGTACGTGCAAGAAATGCAAGTAAATCTTAATTATTATAACGGTCATATAGCCCTGAGGTACTGAACACTATGATCCAGGAATTTATCAGAAGTCCGTTCTAGGTCTGTCTCCATTGTTTTGTTGGAGTACGTACTGAAAATGAACGTTCCTCACTCGATTGTTGTCATGCATCAAACTAAGAAAGAAAAGAAAACAAGTATGTTTTCAAACTTAACCAGATGGCTATTTTAGAAGCTCTTTCCCTGCAATGAAACAGAAATCACTATCAGATGCAACTATTTATATTGATGGGTAAACAAAATTGTTTTGTTTTTAGTAATTTGCCAGATTTCTTTGTATTGCAAAACCAGGAGTAAAAATTCATTCATATAGTTTATCCATGACCACTAGATTCTCTATTCCTTTGTAAAAATACTTTGAGGACTGAAAAATTTTTATGTCATGGAAACACAACATAAAGCTACTTGGATTTTCATTTCACACTCTTCCAACATAGTCTCTTGGGAGGTTTTCTTTTGGGATTCTACCTGTGATATCAGATGCATTATTTTCTGCACTTATAATACTTTAAAATCTTCAAGTTCTGAGAATATGCTTTGTAATCCTGGTTAGACCGTGGTCCTGCATGTCTGAATTGTAGTCAGGTGGTTCATTCACCTCTTTGAAATTTTCATCATTATTCTTCAACTAGCCAGTAATAACCTGATTGATATGGCTTTACTTTTTGAAGAAAAACTCATAAAGCAATGTAAAATTATGATCTGAAGTATGCAATAGGATTAAAGTTGTTAATACAGCAAACTATAATATCAATGTCTTCATGTAACAGAAGTATACCCAAAGAGCTATGTTTATTTTTTTAGTTGAGTTATATTGCAGTTGGACTAGAAAAAGGTGAAATGTGATTCTTTTAATTGCATGACTTAATTTAACTTCTTATGAATCAAATATTGAAGGTATAAGTTTTACTTGGCTCACGTGTGTGTGCGTGCATGTGCGCATGTGGACTGGGTTAAAAGAAAGCTAGTAGAGGCCCCATCCCTGAAAAAGTTTGTAGTCACTGTTCCTCAATAAAAACAATATTAAAAGATAGAAAATTCTGATTTTTCTTATTATAATAACAACTACTCTAAGGTTTTCTTTCAAATAGAATTCATAATTTTTTCAGAAAACAGCATCACAGAACCATGCTTTACTGATGCCCTAGGCTTTGTGTGAACATTGGTGCCCACATCAAGGCTGCTCAATTTTAATAAAATTAACCAGATATTGACAAATCTATCTCAGTTCTAGGAATAAAGCTTTGGAATGCATCTTCCAAGCTACTTGATTTTCTGAGTGTTTGTTTTTAACCTGATTTATCCTCTCAGTCTCAGTGGGAAGGAGAAAATTTCAGTGAAATATGTACTCGGTTTCTTGTTTGGTCCCTAATGAAATTTGTACTCGAAAAGGCTTAGTGTTTTGGAAAATTTCAGCATTAAAAAGAAATATTTGACTCCAGTTATTTTTTAAACCAAAAATAAAATACCTCTGGTGAAAAAGTCCAAATCATAGAGTTGAAGAACCTTCGAATAATAATCCCTAAAAATAAATTAAAGTGCTCTGTTTTCTCTGTATTTTTTCGATAATCTCATACAACCTAGTATGGGGAGAATATTATGAGTTTCTCCACTGCACATTAATGCCTAGTGTTTTATAGGCTTGCAGTTGTCTTTTCGGGGAGGTTTATACAGTTTCCAGCTGACATGGTGGTGAACAGAAGGTAATGAACTAAATTCAGTTCACACCAGCATGACTGCATGTGTTTGATTTACGCTTCTGTGCAGTTGTTTGCTTTCTCCCTTGCATTTTGGCTTCCAAGGCAACTAAGGGCTCATTTTGAGGACTGCCTATGTTCATACTTTAGCCTAGGATTATTAAAAAATATGTCCCCAGATTGGAGCTACTGCAGCAAAGAGCAGGAAGAGGGAGGATGAAGTTGACAGCCATAAATCAAAGCCAATGTCCAGAAAAGAAACTGTAATGCAAACAATGGACAGATCACAGCAAGTAAGGGTGAAAGTGGCTGCACAGGCTGGGGAGAGAACTCTTAGAACAGGGCATAGAAGCAAAAGCCCTATAAGGTTAGAAAGAAAATAGGGAAAGATACAGAGCTCGTATGGAACTGAAGAGCCAGAGAAGAGGGGGGAGACAAAGGGACTTTAAGAGCACAGGTGAATACCAATATTAGACATGAGGATATAAGAATAATACCAGTATTAGAATAAATATGAATAAGAATAAGAATACCAGTATTGTAGGAATAAAACCAACATTGCAGATGAGCCTCTCAGCATGTAGGCCGTGAGATAATGCACTGTTAATTGTGTAACGGAAGTCAGAGGAAAATAAGCAACAAAGGTGAGTGAGAGGGCAAGGGTGAGAGCAAGAGAGAAGGAAAAGAAAGAAGGAAGGAAAAGACACAATGATGAGTAGTGGTGTGTTATTAAGGTCAAACTAACAATTACATATGTGACAATGTGGCGTTTCTGAATGCATTTATTTATTTTCATTTGTATTTATGTTATTCTATTTCTAGAATAAGCTGGGTTCACAGACAGGAGACCAAAGTGAAGGCCAAGTATTAATACCTCTTGTTTTCTGATTATGGTCACATCTGACTCTCTGTTTGCGTGCTTATCAAATGGGTTTGAAAGAGACTGACAGTCTGGTGCATGTGCGAGTGATAGAAAAAGATGAAAGGTTTAAATATATGCTTCATCTATTTCCAAAAATAATTTGAAGATTTTATAATATTAAAACATACACAGAATGAGAAAGTTATATGGCATAAAAGCAGAGATATGACACATACCGAGTTAGATTTATATACCAAAGAAAATGAGAGGCAATAGTTACTACAGTGAGCACTAAATTTAGCTCTGAGTTTCTTAGTAGTAGAGGAAAGGGCAAAGTAGGATAATTTATGGAGTATTCACAACCAAAAAGTACAACTTCAAGAGACCAACATTTAAAATAATTTCTTTGTATAAAGAATGTGTCATATAGGGCAGAGGTCAGCAAACTACAGAACATGGGCCAAACTGAGTCCTTTCCTTCTTTTTGTAAACAAAGCTTTATTGGAATACAGTCATGTTTATTTGATTACCTGTTGTCTATGGCTACTTTTTTTGCGGCAATGGCAGAATTGAGTAGTTGGTACAGAGACTCTATGGCCCACAAAGCCTAAAATATTTGACATCTGACCCTTGACAGAAATAGTTTGCCACCCTTTGACATAGAACTTACTAAAAAGAACGGTGGATAAAATAATGCACATTCTGTCAAATGATGGTTGAAGTAATGACTCAGACTTCCCTCAGGAGATTCATTTTTTGTTTTTTTTTTTTTTGGTACCATATACATATCTAAGTTAACTGTTTAACTCATAATTTAGTGGAGGCACAAGTGCAAAAATGTGCGTGTGTGTGTGTTGTTCTATGGCAGGGTGGCTGGGACCAGTATACGCCAGGATCTTTGCTCTCTCTCTTTTTTTCTTTTTTTCTGGGGGGGGTGGGCGCTAAAGATAGTTTATTCAATAAATAGTGTTGGGAGAATTGTACAGGTACCTGGAGAAAAATAAAACTAGACCACTTTTTTACACTACTAATACATATGTGGTGGAGCCCTATTTAGTTCTGAGAAAAAAGCACTTATTTCTTTATTTCCAGGTTTATCGAGATATAATTGACATGTAACATCGTGTAGTTTAAAGTGTACATTACAGTACAGTTATGTATTACAAAAGCATTACCTTCATACTGGTGGCTAACATATCATTAATGCCATGTAATAGCTTTTTCGTTTCTGTGTTGAGAATAGTTAAGATTCATTCTCATAGCATCTTTCAAGTATATCATCTGGTATTATTAGCTATAATCACCATGATGCATATTAGATCCCCACAACTTTCTTGTCTTGCAACTGGCAGTTTCTACCCTTTGCCCAATGTGTCCTCATTTCTCCTACCCTCCACCCCAGCCCATGGTAACCGCCACTCCCTCTATTTCTCTGATTTTTGTTTTGGTTTAGATTCCACATGTGAATGATATTATACAGTATTTGTCTTTTTCTGTCTGACTCATTTTGCTTAGCGTAATGTACTGAGGGTTCACCAAAAAAAACCTGTTAGAACTAATAAATGAATTTAGTAAAGTTCAGAATATAAAAATTAACATATAGAAAATAATTGCATTTCTACACACTAACAATAAAATGTCTGAAAGAATAAAGAAAGCAATCCCATTCACAGTAGCATCAAAAATAATATAATACTTAGGAAGAAATTTAAGCAAAGAAGGGTAAAGGTTGTATACTGAAAACAATAAGACTTTGATGAAAGAAATTGAGGAAGCCATGAACAAATACAAAGATGCTATGTTCATGGGTTGGAAGAATCAATATTATTAAAATATACATACTACCCAAGGCCATCTAAATAGTCAATGCAATCCCTGTCAAGATTCCAATGACCTTTTTTTACAGAAATAGAAAAAAGTGTCTAGAATTTAAATGAAACCACTAGAACCTAATCAGCAAAACCATAACCAGAGACATTGAAATAAAGAACATACTGACAGTAATCAGAGGGGTGGGGGAGGGAAATAATGGAGAACAGAAGGGAAAGGGTTGTAAATGAACATGTATAAAGGACCCATGGACAAAGCCAAACAAGGGTAGGATTGAGGGTGGGAGGTGGCGGTGGCTGGGCTGCGGAGGAGTGGTGGGGGTGGGAAATGGAAACAACTTTATTTGAACAATAATAGAAAAAAGGAAAAAAGTAAATAAATGGAACCACAGAACACCCTGAATAGCCAAAGAAATTCTGAGAAAGAAGAACAAATCTGGACAATAAATATGAGTAGAGCTTTCTTCCTAGAATCTACATTAAGATGTATTCATTTTATGCCAGACACTAACGAGAAAGCGTGGAGTTCCTAGAAACCATAGGCTGACATGGTGTGTGATTAAAGTAGGGTAACCCAAGAAGGAAGCAGATAAGGGGGAAGACAAAGAAAAAAATGGTAGATAAATGAATGTTTTCTAGATCATTCAGAGCCTCATCTGAAACTTACTCCTTCTCTGGTCTTCCCAACATCATGAAGTTTAAAAGTTGTCATTGTGTAAGTCCCTTGCGAAGTTTTATGTTATTTTGAATAAAGATTATTGATAAACTAGTCATCTTTTAGTACATATAGAGAAGTGAGAGAATTTGAAGGAATAGTTAGTTAACAAATATCAGAAACCTCACCTGAACTTTTTGTTTAAATCAACGTCTACTTAGTGTAGAAATCTCTGAAAAGGCCTAGAAGGTAGGTGTGTGCTTTATGTGCTTGACGGACAGATGGCAAAGATAACATTCTCTTGGGAAAACTCAATGGATTCTCCCTGAGTGAGCCATATCACTTTGTGAAAGGAGGGCTTCAAGAGGTATTGCAAACCATTAAAAAGAAAAAGAGTTTTATTAGAGCCTGCACTGAATAATAATGATTGTTCCTCTTTAGTGCAAATGAGGTACAGCAGGGAGCTCTGGGAAAATAAGGTTGTCATGGTAACTGATAACACTTTTTTTCTCCTGGAAGTCAAGATAGTCAAAGAGCTAAGTAAAACCATGTTTCCTTAGACTTTTCTCAAGCAAAGGAAATCGAAATCGAAAAAGAGAAATAAAAGGAAGGTCTGGCTTGTGGTTGAACTCTGTTTTGCCCACAAAGGTAACAGACTTCTAAGAAAATGTTGTTTTGCATAATTAGCTGAGCCAGGTAAGTGAAAGTGACATCTCTCTTTTATAGTATAATTTACTCAGTACCAGTGGACAGATGATTATTTTATAAGCAAGCCCAAGAAAAAAACAGCCCAGAAAAAATATTGAAATTAAGTTTAAAATGAAAATTTAGTTCTTTAAGGACAACATTGGACATTTAATGTGAGGAGAGATTGTTTTTCTTTTTTTTTTTTTTTTTTTTTAAGATTTTATTTATTTATTTTTAGAGAGGGAAGGGAGGGAGAGGAAGGGAGAGAGAGAGAGAGAGAGAGAGAGATCAATGTGTGGTTGCTGGGTTCCTGCAACCCAGGAATGTACCCTGGCTGGGAATCGAACCTGGGACACTTTGGTTCCCAGCCCGCGCTTAATCCACTGAGCTACGCCAGCCAGGGCTGAGAGATTGTTTTTCTTTTTGAATTGTCTATGGACTGAAAGTTGAAAAGCAATATTCAAATACTGTTTGAGAGGCATCTGAAAGTTTTGAACTTACCTGTGTAATCAACTACTTGGGACAGATTTCTAGTATTCAAACATTTCTCGCAACAAAAGCCTGCAAGAAAACAAAACCTATAAACAAATCACATTGAAGTCTCAGGATGGAGCCTTGGCAGGATGCTCAGAAACAAAGCTGCTGGGCTTCCTTTCTCTTTATAATTGTCCTTAAGACATTGTATTTTTTTGTAGAAAATAATTGACAGACTTACGTCGCAGCTTCTGCGTTTTAAATAGTCACACATGAAATGTCTTAATTGCTCTTAACAGGAACTATTTTCCATCTGGTAGCAGCTTTCCAAATGACTCAGGAAGGATGGAGTCACCGACTTGATCAGAGTAATCAGCTGCAGGGTACAATGGGTTGATGTTGACATAGACAATTCTTCCTTTTAGTTGCTGGAAGTAAAAAAACCCAATTCTACAGATCTTCCTTTACAAGATCTGTCCCTATTAAATGAAATGACATCTTATGAAAACCTACACTGCATAAGGACATTTCAGTCAGACCCTGATCACATACATGGGGTCTGTCCAGAAAAAGTCCAGCCATTGTTAATATAACAACAACAGTTTGTGCAACATCGATGTAACCTGGCAACCAAGGAAAGTGGACTGGAATGTGCATGTGTGAACAATGACGACTTCACTGTACTAGTCACTGGGGGTGGTAGATGCAGTTCAGTGAGCACATATACTGTGTGGCCATTCTATTCAAAATGTCTGAGCAAGTAGAGCAACAAATCTGCATCAGATTTTGCACGAAGCTTGAGCATTTCTCCACGGAAACTATTTGGATGATTCAGAAGGCTGCAGCTATGACCAAGTGGTGACTGGCAGCTTCATTTCAAAAATGCACCTGCTCCTGCATCACATCTCATGCAGAGTTTTTTGGCCAAAC
Source organism: Phyllostomus discolor (assembly GCF_004126475.2). NCBI lineage: Eukaryota > Metazoa > Chordata > Mammalia > Chiroptera > Phyllostomidae > Phyllostomus > Phyllostomus discolor. Next base: position 10,177,726 of record NC_050198.1, on the reverse strand, counting down.
ATCAAATCACCCAGATGACTCAGCCCACCCACAGCCCAGATCTGGTGCCCTGCAACTTCTGGCTTTTCCCAAAACTAAAATCGCCTTTGAAAGGGAAGAGATTTCAGACCATCAGTGAGATTCAGGAAAGTATGACAGGACAGCTGATGGTGATTGGGAGAACTGTGTGAGGTCCCAAGATGCCTACTTCGAACAGGATGGAGGCATCATTGTCCTATCTACAATGTTTCTTGTATCTTGTATCTTCTTCAGTAAATGCCTCTGTTTTTCATATTACATGGCTTGATACCTTCTGGACAGGCTTCGTATGATGGTGGTTGCATAAGATTATCATGGGGCAGAAATATGCCTATCAACTGGAGACCTCATAACATCATACAGCAAAGCATTATTCGGTTATTTTTGGTGATGTTGGTGTAAACAAAACTACTGCACTGCCAGTTGTATAAAAGTATAGCACATACCATTATGTACAGCACATAATATTGATAATGATAATAAATGACTATATTACTGGTTTATTTACCATACTATACTTTTTATCATTATTTCAGTGTACTCCTTTTACTTATTAAGAGTATTTGGTACCACACACTATGCAGTGTTATGTCAGCAGGAGCCTCACACATTGTGTTTATACTGTCTCTTGATTGCATCATTTTCTCTTGTTCCTGACCTAATCTCATGGTTTTTTGTTCATCATGGCCCCTAAGTGTACAAAATCCACTTCCAGTGTTGCCAGTAAGAGATCGAGTGATTGACCTCAAAACCAAATCAAAAGTAATAAAGCACTACAAAAGTGGAAAATCAGTGACAGCTATTGCTGGCCAGCTAGTCATGTCTCATTCCACCATAGTTCTTATATTGAAGAACAAGAACAAAGTGATGGGAGCTCTTAATGGATCTGCTTCACTGAAGGCAATGAGACTAACATAAACTCAAGAACAGTGTATATCAGACACGCAGAAACTTATAACGATCTGGATTGAAGACCAAACAAAGAAGTGTGTCGCTCTGAGCACCATGAAGTTCACGGCCAAATCAAAAGTTTGTGATGTGTTAAAAAAAAAAGACTGGACTCAACTATTCAATACATTGTTGAATTTATTGCTAACTCTGGATGTTTAAAGGATTCAAGAATTGTTATTCATTCATAATGTGCAAGTGAGTGTTGAGTCTATGATTGCTGATGTGAAGGCTGCTGAAAAATTTTTGGAAACTAAGTAAGCTGATTTAGGGGGAAATTTCCTTGCCAGAGCAAATATTCAACAAGAAAGAAACCTCCATATTCTGGAAATGGATGCTGCACTTCTTTTCTCTGTTAGACTTTTCATCCATAAGGATGCCAAAGCAATGCCAGCTATCAGGGCTTTTAAGGACAGGATAACAATCTTGCTTGGGGGCAATGTTGCGGGCTGTTATGTGGCACAGTGAGAACCCTACAGTCTTCAAGCCTACCAGTAAGTTCACACTTCCAGTGTCCTACGCGAGCAGAAAGAAGTCATGGGTGGCCCAGGTGTGCTTCAGCATGCCCTCCTGAATTGCTAGTCAGCAAAATGAAGAGGTACTGTTTGGCGGATAATATATCTTTCAAGATTTTGATTATTATTTGTAATGCTCCTAGACATCTTCCTTTTATTGGTGATCTTCATCCCATATCAACATGGTGTTTCTCGCTCCAAACACTACTGCTCTGATGCAGTTCGTGGAGGACCTGTGCCCAGGTCATTTCTGCAACTGAGGAAGACACTGATGCACTTCTGAAAGGATTACAACATGTATCACTGCATCAAGAACCTTGCTTATGCTTCGGATAATGTCATCTAGGACTGTATAAATGACATGTAGAAGAAGATGCTCAAGAGATTCATCCATGACTTCAAAGAATTTGCAACGGTTGAGGAGGTTGCAAAACTCAACAAGGCTGTTGTTGAAATGGCAAACAACTTCAGGCTGTTTGTGGATGAGGGTGACATTGAGGAGTCCTAGAGATGGTTCCTGAGGGAGGACTTGTTGGTACTGGAAGAAGAAACATGGATTGACACTAACTATATTTAAAGTAGGTAGATTTCTCTCATGTAGTGTCTTCTATCTACTTGACATTTCTTCTTAAGTTTTTGTAATCTTCGGTTCTCACAATGGAGTCTACCAGGGTTCTTATACCAAACATCCTCATATATGGCAGGTTTATTTGAATAATCCTTTAGGAAGCTGTGGTCAAGTTATTAGTTTTATATTTTTGAATAAAGAACATGGATGTTTTATTTGCTGAATACTGTGTTTTGTTGTCATCACAAATGTATTCATCATTTTGTTCATTCATGTGTAAATATTGATTTACTGTTGGCTATGTAAAAGACATTATTTTAGGTACAGCAGAAAAATCTGAGCCCAGTCTTAATAGTTTGTAGTTAACCTGTGCTATCCAACATGGAAAGTTTTCTCTGCATCTATAATTGGAGTTGTTTACATCACTTTTGCCTGGTGTATAGTGAGCCCTTCCAATGTGTCAGTCTTCATGGCCCACCTTGTCCTGGCAAAGCCTCTATGCCAATGGATTTGGGAGGGTTGTTGGGAGTACTCTAGCCAAAGATGCACAACATACTATTTCTACTCACCATTCAGTAGTTTTTGAAGCATAACTTCATCTTACATTGCTATATACCTTTGGAATGCTGCCATATTATTGAAGTGGTCAATTTTGTTCATTTTGTCCAGCTTTGTAGTTACTTTTTGGGGAGAGGGTTTGCCCAGCTCCTCACTCAACCATAGCCACAGTGAGGTGGGCTGCGGTATTTTAAGCCACGAGTGGAAAAGTTTTGAGGCAATGCTCCTTTACAAAATTATTTTCTTCCTCCAAATCCAGGATAGTCTCCTCAAATTTTCCAGCAACAGTTAAGAGCAAATGGTGTGTCCACCTGTCTGTAAACTGTAGCTAGCATTAGCCTATTTTGCAAAGTATGCAAAAATATTTACATATATGCTAAGTAACTATTAGCAATCATGCTACAGAAGTATTTAAAACACCCCGGGCATAGTCTCTGTTATTAAGTTTCCTCTTTGAGCAGTTACTTAGAGTAAGTAGAACTGAGATGCCATCGGGATTTTCTCTGAACAAACTGAAGAGATCTGTTGCCTGTACATTGTCTCGGATGGTCAACTGGAGTGTGATATAGATAAGCATCAGTGGATAACAAGCAGAATTAGGATAGAAGCAAATCGTGACATAAAATTTCCTCCAGTTCCTCATAGCTTTTTCTAGGTCCCAACAAGTCTGGATTGGAGTTAATACCACTTATACTACAGTAGCACTTGGTAATAATTCTATCTCATAAATTTATTATATCTCCTATATTTAGATGAGATATAATGAGTATATGTTATATAGACATATGTATCAAGACTATCGATTACAGATTCTGGTCATTGTGGGGGTCACATGTTAAATTGCAAATTTTTATTCAGTAGAGATGCAAATAATTTCTATGCGGTGGAAAAGATAACTCCATAGCTTACAGTTTAGTGCTCTGCAAACAATGACCAGTTTTGTATTTGAACGAGCAATCTTATTTTAACTTTCTCCATTGAATTGCCTACAAGTAGCTTCTGAAACCTTCTCTGAATCAGTCTTAACATTTTATTGGTTCCTTCATTAATTGATTTTTGAATAAAATTTATGACATGAGAGTTAAAATTTTAAATTTTTGAAATTTATACTTTAGTAATATTTTTGTATGTGTGTAGGTGATAGAGGGAGGGAATGGGTGGGAGAGTGGGCTGGGAGAGAGAGGTCATATTGTTAGGTACAGTGTGTATAATTATTTTCATGTGGTGGGTTCTATTATCAGTTCTCATTTTAAGGCCCTGAGTTGGGAGAATCTTTCAGATATAGTTGATTCATGGGCATGTGTCTTGATGACAGGGAATAGGTGATAGTCCCCTCTTTATACATTAGCAGAGTGCTCACATTAGAATTCCCCAGAGAGCAATTTCAAAATATACTTGTTCATGGTCCCCCTCTTCTTCCCCCTCCAGTTCTACCACACTGTTAGGATTGGATTCAGCTCTGTGTAAGAGAATACAAATGATGTGGCTTGTCTAAATAGGAGATTGCCTCTTGTTTTCTCCCTGAGCAAGACATTCAAAGATACATTCCCCAAGGGAAGTGGTGTTGCTCAATGTAGTCATTGTGATTCAGGTTCCTGCTCCTCTGACTTAGAGTGAGTCTTTGTTCCTTATGGTGGAAAGACATTGGTACCCCAGGCAAGAAGAAGGGAGAACACTAAAGGGCAAAATGCATGCCAGACAGATATGTCTCTCTTTTTAGTAAAACTGTAGATTTCTTAGGTGCCCCACCCAGTAGATGTTGACTTTTAGATGTAAGTTAGATTGAGTCACTGAGTCACCTTTAGCTCCCCAAGTCTGGATAGGTGCGCAATAACGGATATAGCATTTTCTCAATATAATCTGTTTCTCATATGGGGAGAATGCATTCTAGATAGGCACCTAGCTGTTAAAACCTCCAAAAGGCTATCTGAATCCGGAGCATGAAGAACTTTGATATATGTTGAAAAAATTTTCCCTAGTTGGTTTTGGTAAGTCCTCAGCTTTTCAAATTATCATTGCTTCACTAGAGGTGTCTGAACACAGCTCATTATTACCTGCTGAGTTCCTGCTTTATAAGACCATGCAGTACTAATTATTATTTTTACTTTTAGACTTGTAAATACAAATGTTGGTTCCTTTCTAATACGTAAAATTTCTCCTTCTCTTTTTAAATTTAGATTTTTATTCTTTGCCTTTCCCAAGTGGCCCTATGTCTAATATTGTTTTCGGCATTGCTACCTACATTGCAAAACTTTAAACCAACAAACAGAAATCATAATTCCATTGTCAAGCTAAGATCTTTTTTTCATTAAACTGTCAAGAGTATTTCAGAAGATATATTTAACCTTTAAGTTCTAAAATCCTTTAGAGAGAATGTATTAAAGTTTGATCACTTAGCTTCAGTTTACCAGCGTTTTGTTTATTTTCTCTCTTTATACGAATTCCATGTAGAGATCAGCTCACAAAGGTAGGGGTCCAACTTGTTTGTTGTTTGTATTGATATCACTTGAGTCCAAGCCATCTGTAGAACTCAATAAATGTTTGATAAATGAATGAATACATAACAATAGGAAAATTGCATTGGAGGGATCATTTTATGTAGTTATATGAATATTATCATCTATCTAGCTATTGCGATGATTTCTTCTTTGCTGAAGCTTTGCCAGTAAGATCATTTACTCATTAACTTTTTCTTAAATCAAATACATATAGTTCTTGTGTAGTTTCCTGGTGGCTAGCAGGATTCTATGAGGGATAGACTCATATTTCAGAAATATAGAATGTCATTTCCTGGTCTGCTTTAGAGAAAGATGAACATGGTAGGGGGAATACAACTACTGACCTTATTCAAGTAACACTTCTGAACAATTTCTGCCTTATTCTATTGTGAGGTGTCTTATGCTTTCTTTTTGGGAGCTAATATTGTTCTGCAATGGAAAACACCATAAGGCTAAAAATAACCTTTTAAACCTGTATTTGTGACTATGATCTAGTCTTAAATATCAGAATACTTCCTGCATGAAATAGCACTCTGGGAAAAAATGACTAATGCTTTCTCAAATTGAATATAAACAGACTAAAGGAAGTAATCTATATGCTTCTTTGTATCTTAATTCCTTATTTCTAAAGAACAGTATTTTCCAGTTTAAGTTTTTAACTTGTGCTTTGCTGAGAAAGTTATCCAAAACTTGGAAACCCTAAGTTTACCAAATCTTGGTAAAAGAAATTGCGAGCCATTCTTTCAGTGCATTTCTAGGCTTGAGTTTTTATTGTCTGGGCTATTTTATGTCTCTGGAGAGGCAGAAACTAATTTGTAAATTTGTATACAAAAGAAATGCAAATAATATTTCCCAATGGAAGAGAGAATTCTATTGCAGAGCTTTTAGATTTAGCAAATAAAAATGCATGCAATATTGGAGACATAATTACACTAAAATACTCACTATTGATTTGAAAATCACATTTAACTCGGCATCCCATATTTTATCTAGTGATTCTACCCTCAGGCGTTCTAGTTTATATCCAGGTAGGTAGGTGTTCAGCCAGTTTACTATCGAACTCAGCAATCTCATTGTAAGATAGTTTATTAATACCTAGTTTCACCAATGTTCTTTGGACTGGTTTTATCATCTTTCTGGTTTTCTTTCTTTTTTAAAAAAATTTATTTTAATCATTGTTCAAGTATAGTTTTCTGTCTACTCCCATCCCAGCCCACCCAGCCCTCCCTCTCCACCTCCCTCCCATTTCCAACCCCCCTAGTTTTTGTCCATATGTCCTTTATATTTGTTCCTGTAAACCCTTCCCATTCTCCCCTGAAATTCCCTCCCCTTTCCCCTCTGGGTACTTTCAGCCTGTTCTCTATTTCAGTGTCTTTGGCTATATTTTGCTTGTTTGTTTGTTTTGTTGTTTAGGTTACTGTTAAGGGTGAAATCACATGGTATTTTGTCTTTCACTGGCTGGCTTATTTCGCTTAGCATAAGGCTTTCCAGCTCCATCCATGCTGTCACAAAGGTACATTTGACACATATTCATTCTATATGTTCATAAGAGTTCAGATTGATCCTTTGTAAAAACATACTTTAACATTTTTGTAGGTCATCCTCTGAGATGCCCACATAGCCTCACCCCATGGCTCCAAGTAAACAATACTTACTGCTCACAACGTGAATTGCTCTTGGATACTCTCACACCAGTGAAGACTTTTCTTGGCTCTTGGAATAAATTCCAAGCAGCAGTAGAGATTTGAATTTGTTTATTCTCTATTTTTGTTTATTTATTTTGGTTTTTGCTTTCTTTGTTTTCCCTACTGAAGTTTTATTTGTGTTTCTGGATAATGTATGGCCAATAAGTTATTTTCGTTACTGGAAGCAATGATTGGGACTTTGGTTTTATCATTTAACCATTTACTAATTGCTGTGAGATGCCAATAATGGGTGACTATTTTTCTGTTGGAATTAAGTGGTTATGTTAAGTTGAAATCTCCAAAATGAACAGGAAACTAAGAAATTGACCTAACAACTTAGAAATTAGTAGTGTGGAAATGTTGTAAAAATCCATGTTTACATAATAATTATTAATCTTTTAATACATTGGACTAAATTAACAATTTTGGTTTAAAAATAAAACTTGTGCATCTTTTTCTTGAGTTTATTGAAATGTGGCATAATGTGTGTTCATTTTACGACTTTAATAAGGTTTTGATTCTTTTTACCTCATAAAGGGAATAGTTATTCTGAACTTTCTAAACTTCTAATATTGCTTTAATAATTAAGTAAATTTACACATGCCTGTATAATATTTAAAATTATGAAAAGATAAATTTAATTCAATTAAATTGTTTTATCATTCTGACTTTCTATTAACCATGATTATGCTTTGTAGTTTTAAAGCTTTAGCATAATTTAAACATCCTTAGTTAAAAATTTTGGACTAATCTTTTTGAGGTAACTATTCATAATAAATTCCAAGACAGTTTTTAAGAATGACTACTGAAGAATTCATCACTAAGCTTATATACTTTTATTTAGAAATGTTTCCTTCTACTGTGCTCTATTCCAGGAGTAGCTCTATTGTGAAGTCATGGTGATGATCATGTTCCTTTTTGCGACTGTAACTAGATGTAAAAGAGCTGTGAGGGGCTGCAGAGGGTTGTGTTATTTGTCTTTACAGGAGTCGATAGTCTGCTAAAATGCTTGAATATGACAGAAAGTCCTCAAACATATACCCATTTTTATTTTTCTATAAAAATACAAGTTAGTTACTTTGGTTTTTTTTTTTATTTTTTTAAAGATTTTATTTACTTATTTTTAGAGAGGGAAGGCAGGGAGATAGAGAGAGAGAGAGAAACATCAATGTGCGGTTGCTGGGGCGTCATGGCCCGCAACCCAGGCATGTACCCTGGCTGGGAATCGAACCTGGGACACTTTGGTTCCCAGCCCGCGCTCAATCCACTGATCTACGCCAGCCAGGGCTAGTTACTTTGGTTTTATGTGGTCCCTAATATCCAAGGAACAATACTGACAGAGAAATACAAGTCCTTATTTGCAGTTGTAAATTAAATGAGTTTTTCTGCAAGGGGAGAACAGAATAGTTTTATTATCTCCTGAATGGATGTGGAATGTATATCAAAAGTTGAAAAAGTTTGCAAAAAGGGAATTTTTATTTGTCTTTGTTTGTAATGTTTACAAATTCTGAGTCTGAAAAGAAGCAGCAAAATGTATTTGTTTTTGATTAAACGTATTAGGTGACATTGGTTAATAAAATTACATATGTTTCAGTTGTACAATTCTATGATACATGAAATTGGACACAGTTGGCTTCATGTTGGCGGGTTTAATCATAGGAAACTAAGCCTGTGAGGCCTTTACTGCCAAATATCATCTTAATGGAAAGCTAAAATTAGGCTTTGTCTCTATTAAAGTAATACATCTGTTTAAAAACTCTTTCCTGTCCTTGGACTCAGTTTCCCAGGTAACAGTGAGGTTAAATCAATGTTTCTAAATTCCTCCTTTGTGAGGTGATTCTAAAAGTCAACTAAACACCAACTAAAATCAAACTCTCAAGATAGTTCCAATTTTTTTCTTAAATGTATTTAAAATGTGTAATAAAAAAGAAACACACATATATTGTGATTATTATGTTATAAGCTGTCTTTAAGGGGTGGCTGTGTAGCTAGGCAGTGATGACCAACCACAGTGGAGGCAAGGTCCATCATCTACTGGATAGTCATTGCATTGTGTTAGTCCTCTTTTTTTGTATTTATTACACAATTTTCTGTAATTTCTTGTTTTTTTTCCAATTGCAATTTACCTTTAATATTATTCTTTATTAGTTTCAGATGTACACCAAAATGGTTAAAACATCATATACTTTATAGAGTGGTCCTCCCCGATTCTTTCAGTTATGCTTTCTCAAGTTCAAAATCTACATGAACAAAATAAATAAAAGTTTTAGGATATCTTTAACACCTAAAACTATATTTGAGCTTTTCTAGATGGCTCTTGGACACAAAACCTTGCAATTTCACCGTATCAAAAAGGGATGCCAGAAATAATTAGGTTTCTTTGATAGGTTCATGATTTCTTATTTAGCTCAACATTATTGTAAAACGTTAATAGGAAGAATTTCTGAATCAGAAGAGATTCTCAACCTTTCCAAAGTTAAGTTTTTATAAGTAAATTTATATTAATATAAATATTTCAGAAATTGTAAGCATTATGGCCCAACCCTGGAGATTTGTCAATGCTTTCATAGTCAACAATATGTTACCTTCAGGGGAATCCTTGATCAAATCTTGATAAAAATAGTTATTTACTGTTCCCCAATAGAAAATTTTACTCTTCTACATTCTTATACTATTGGTTGCTATATTAAACTAACGACAGCTGTCCAGTCTTATCATAGAACAGTTTTATCCTTCTCCCTAATGCTTTTGTGAAAGCTCTGCTATAGGGTTCAGGCAAAAATTTGTAAAGACAATAACCAAAAAGAGTCAATCTCTGGACATTGTAAGAGGGACTTTACCGTATTCCCCGAGCTATTGATACTTCAGGGTCAGAGTTTTGGGTAAGACTTTGAGGTTATAATGCTTAGACAACTTCCAAGCTGTTCTATGGATTGTTAGGAATTGTAAGACTCTCTTTAGTATGCAAGCAGATATATTTCCTTAATGCAAATTGCTGATCAAAATTAAAAAAGGTAATGACTCGGGACTAAATAAACAGATAAGAAACATATTAAACTGTGGTTATTTGTTTGGAATGATGTTGATATTTGGATTTTTTCCTGATATGTAAAGAAGCCTTTATTTTTTCTTAAGCTGTTCTTAACTCTAAATGTAGTATGCTATGATTTTTTAAAACTCAAAATATTTTAATGGTATTTGAGTCTCAGTGAAGCCCCCTCCCAATTCGAAAAAAACTTTACTTACGTTTCTTACTTTTCATGGAAATAGAAGTTTTTACATAGATTCAAAGAGAATGTATCCTCATTTTTACCAAGAGGTAATTGGAAATATTAGTTGTCCAACCAAGGCCATACCAGAGTATCACATTTTAAAGTGATACTAATTTGATGAAGTATGAAAATGCCAGAATTAAATATCAAGAATTGATAACACCTTTTAAAACTCAACAATGAGAAAATGACCAACTAGGTTAAAAATGGGCCAAAGACCTGAACAGATCTCACCAAAGAAAATATACAGAAGGCAAGTAAGCCTATGAAAAGATACTTAATATCATATGTCATTAGGGAATTGCAAATTAAGACAAAAATGAGAGACCAGTACAACCTATTAGATGGCCAAAATTCAAAACACCAACACAATGAAATGCGTGGAGGATGCGGGGCAGCAGGAACTCAAATTCATTGCTGGTGGGAATGCAAAATGGTGCAGTCACTCTGGAAGACAGTTGGGCAGTTTCTTATGAAACTAAACATACTCTTACCATATGATCCAGAAATTACGACTTGATATTTTTTACCAAAGATGAATAGCATAGATGTTTAGTACCTCTTTAAAAGTCACTGACCTGTTAGTGCTAAGTTGCAACTTAATCATTCAGCTCTGAAGATGTTCATTACCCTTCAACCCATTGTCCCAGTAGACAGTTTCAGACTGTGATAATTCACTGTTTGAGGTAAACACTCTTCCATAAACAGATTTTGATTAAATTTGTGGGTATGATAATCAATTGGTTTATTTTTAGAGAGCATCTCTGTGAGTAGTTTCAAAAATTAAAGCTAGGCATTTGAAATGATTACAGAATAAAATCTGTTGTAATATTTGACCTTTATTTTTGCTCTAAAAGTGTGAAAATATAAAAATTGAGAATTTATACCTAAGTTAGTCCTTCATAATGCCATTGTATTTTCCCACAAGGGGCCAATATCTCTGCAATGTAAGCCACACGAATGATTATATACAAAGAAAGAAAAACTGAATCTATTTTAGGATACAAATAATGTCAACGTCAGAGCTAGACTCACAGCAAATGGTTTAATGGTGTGAGTGTGGTCAAGTGCTTTCATATGATTCTGTAAAATGTATTGAAAGCATAAATCTTTTCACTTGCCATTTATAGCTTAATTTAATGGATACTACCATTCCCTTGATAAATTTTGTACAGAGAAAGGAATAAATCTAGCTGTTTGTGTATTGAGAGTATAAATATGTTATGTTAAGCAAATAGGAATCTGGCCGATGTGTGCTTGTGTTCTGGTGAAATCATCTCTGCTCTCACAGTAAAGGACTTTACTGATAACTAAGAATCAAGAGAAGGTTTTTATTCAAACATCACATTTATTTGAAGAAGAAGAATGTAAACCTCTCTTGCTTTTATACCTCCTGAGTAGGCAGAAATCACTTCTAGCTTCCATTTAAAATAATATGTATGATTATTGGCAGTTTACAGGAAAAGAAAATGTGAGATGCAGTTTCACTCTGCAGAAGCTGAGAGAAATGCCTCTGCCCTTTCCTTCATGTATCCCATCGTTATGTTTATGAAATATCTCCTAGATCCCTTAGAAATACCTAAGAGTTAGATTGAGAAAGTGTAATAGAAATGGAAAAAAGGTAAAGCAATGTATAATTGAATGCTAATTAATTTTATCCCCATGGGCTTATGTGTATTCCCTAATATTTACAAAACAGTTGCTGCAACCTGGAGTGTCTGCTTCACAAGCGAAATATCCACAAACTTCTCCATCTACAAAGAGAAGCAGCGAGGGACATATCAGGCCTCTGCCAAATTTTGCCCTACAATTGCTTCAATAGTTTAGAAATCCTTAGGAAAATAACACTGTCCGTTACAAAATCAAGACCTGTCTATTCCATTATCACCACGTTTAGAGAACTCTACCTTGGAAATACTGAAAATACCTGTAACTAAAGCTCCATTTAAATTGTGTTTAACTGAATATTACATATGTATTTGTTTTTGAAGTTGGCACTTTATCTTTTGGGAGCAAAGCACCCTTTTCATGCTTATAGTTTAGGAAATTCTAACTAAGCAAGGGTAACAAATTTCGATGCCTGCCTTCTAACTGGCTTCAACTATGAAGCCAACAAATACTTATTGAGTGCCTACTATGACAAGCTCTTTGTATGAAACTGGTCTTGTTTATTGTCTTTTCTGTGCCTTTCAAAACCATCATGGCAAAAGTCTAAAACCCCAAAATTCTGAAAACCAATTACCTTGTTTAATTCGTAACTAAAATTTTATAATAGTAGGGTTTTTGAAAAAGAGTTTATTTATTTAGAGGGAGGGGAAGAGAGGGTGGGAAACATTGATGGCAGAGAAATATTGAGTTAGGGCTCAATAAAAATAAATTATTTAGATTCTTTTTTAAAGATTGTATTTATTTATTTTAGAGAGAGGGAAAGGGAAGGAGAAAGGGAGAGGGAGAGAAAGGTCAGTGTGTGGTTGCCTCTTACATGCCCCCAACTAGGGACCTGGCCCTCAACCCAGACATGCGCCCTGATTGAGAATCGAACCGACAGCCTTTTGCTTTGCAGTGTGACACCCAACCAACTGAGCCATGCTGTCCAGGGCAAATATCACCACACCAGGTTTTTAATGATAGTGCATTCTCTTCAGAATTTAGAGAGGACCTGCCTCCTTTTTTATTACTGTAACCAAGGGCTTTCATAAGTGAAGTACTTGCCAATTAGCTTATCTGGAATCCTATTCAGTATTTCTTGGGGGCTAATATGTTTAAAGGTAGCTTACACTAATGGCAAACATAGTACATGGGAGAAATAACATGTTAGGTCCTATAATTATTACATCTTAGAATTAGCTACTTAGTCCCTGAAAAAAATCCTCAGAAAATAAAACAGAGACAGATAATGTCTGAAGGGGAGAAGAGCTTCCATACATTTTCTGTTGAGTATTGCTCTTCCTAGAAAGAGCCAGGCTGGGTGGCATTCTGTTTCTAAGAGCAAAGCCAAAAAATTGCATAGAAGAATAAAGTACTTTAAAATTACAAAAAGTGAGCTATTCAGAAATAATCATCATTAATATTAGAAGACTGTCACTTTAAATGTCTTCGTTTGCATATAACAATGATAGAAAAAAATGTGTATCAGGCAGGGTTCAATAAGAGAATCAGAGTATCGGAGTTATAGAGTACAGGTTTTATTCTAGAAATTAGACTTGGCACAGTTGTGGAAGTAAAGGAGAGGAGTGGGAAATTGAAGAAGCAATTACCCACTAATCTGAAAAGCCAAGCAGGTCATTACTTGGGAAGCTGTGTCTTTGTGTAGCTTCTGCACCAGCGGTGTGCCACCTAATTTCATCACTCATCCTCAGTCAGGAGTGGAAGAAGATAACATCGAATAAGTGTGTATCTCTCTTGATCCAGGAGTATTTGTGTGAGTTTCTATGATTTTGCTACTCATCCATCTGGCTTGGAAGTAGGTCTCTGGTCTGAAATTTTTCAGTATTTCTCCAACAGATTCTGCCTGTTTCCCTTGGTTATCAGTTTTTGAAAGCTTACTGCTGTAAGTCAAGTTCTTTTCTTTGTTTGATTGGAAGTACTATTATTTGCTAGTGTTTACTATTATTTCGTCTTATTAAATGTTGAAGGGGGAAATAGTCTGTGATTTAGCTTCATTCCACTTTGCTAATGTAGTCGGCCATCTTCAAAGTGAATTTAAGTCATTAAATATTTTATAGCAGAGTTGGTTCTTCTGTTAACTAGTTGTGTTACTTTGGACATTTTAACCTCTGTGGTTTGTTTATTCACTGTTGGATGACAGGTTACTCATCTTATAGACTGTAGACAGAATTCACCGATGCAAGGTGTGGCAAAAGTAGGTTTATAGCTATGAGTATGCAAAACACAGATGTTGTTCTTCATTAATTATTTTATTATTTTCCGTAAGAACAACTGTAAGCCTCCTTTGGCCCTACCCTGTATGTAAATACTGAACACAACATTAATTAGGACAATACTGGAATAGTACAAGTAAGAGATGAGATGATGCTGATTTTGATGAAATGAGTAGCAGGGGAGCATGGCAGAAGTGGGCAGAACTAAGATAGTTCTAGAGATTGGCATGACAGGACTTAGTTCCCGTTGTGAAATTTGACAAGCTCAGGTCTAAACCCTGTCTCTATCATTTTTGACTATGTGCAAATCTATTAATAGCTCTGAGTCTCAAATTCATTATCTAAAAGATGAAAGGTATAATTGTTGTGAATATTAAGCGAGAGAATACATGTAATCTCATAGCACAGTGCCTGACAGAGCATAAATACTCAGTAAATGTTAGCTACCATTAGCAAGAATTGCATTAGCATTAATTCTATAATTCGTATTAATATTTAATTCAGAATCGAAAAAAAGAAGATGATACTGATTTCCTCTTAGCTTTTAGCATTTTGGTCAATAGGAGTGTCATCTACTGAAATTTAGAAAACTGATAAGGAAACATTTTGTGAGGGGCAGCAAATCATGTGTTCCTTTAAGTTTTTTTTTTTAATATTTGAGAAGATTTAAAGTCCTAACATCGTGGTCATATTTTCTATACCCACAACAGTTTGGCATTTTCCCATTTACAGTTCGTTGTCCAGAAGTAAAGACAGTATGAATACATAGTGCACTAGGACAACATCTCCCTTATTTTGAACCCACCGTGTTTATTGTTACATTTTAAAGCATCATTATTCTCTTTGGAAGCTATTTCTCCCTCTTGCATTATATTGTTACTAGAAGATATTGCAACCCTGATGAAGACTTTGAGCTGAAGAATTTTTCAGGGGTCTTGACCCTTGTCATGCCTCTAGAAAAGCTGAAAAATTCTACTTTCCAGGTCAAAGAGCATTATGACACAAGTTCAGATCTAATATTCAATCAGGTTCATATGACATCTAGGACTTGAATGCTGGCATATCTAATTCTAAGTAGATAAAAATAATGAAGCTTTATTTAAGTGATGAATAAAACATTTTGTAGTACTCTCCCCAGGGGCTAGTAGTAATATGCCATGCATAAATAACTTACATGGCACGACTGACCAAGAATAAGCTTTATTAAAGGACCATTCACTAACAGATTCATTCATTCATTCAGAAGTTATCTTGAGAACTTATCATGTACCAGGCACTATTCCAGGCACTTTGTTTTTTGTTTTCTTTTTTAAACTTTTTTTTAAGATTTTATTTATTTATTTTTTGAGAGAGGAAGGGAAGGAGAAAGACAGGGAGAGAAACATTGATGTGTGGCTGTCTCTGGAATGTCCCCTGCTGGGGACCTAGCTCATAACCCAGGCATGTGCCCTGACTGGGAGTCGAACCGTGACCTTTTGGTTCATAGCCCGTGCTCAATCCACTGAGCTATACCAGGCAGGGTATTCCAGGCATTTTGCTAGTGTGTATTGGCTTATTTTTTTTCTCCTCAGCTTACATGTCCTCTCTAGCCAACAGAATCTTGAAGACAATGATCAATGAAGATATTTCGTTTGAATATTTACCTTTGATGACCCCTAGTCATATTCTTTTAATGTGAGACCAGAGCAGACGCATTAAAGATGACAGTGTGGAATTAGAATGAGAGTTCGTGAAACAGTTGACTCAAATAAAGTAGTATGTGTGGGGTTAGGGTGTGTGTATGTGTATAATGAATATATCCATAGGATTATATTAAAATATGTTACGAAGTACACAAAGCGCATCTTTGGTTCTGATATTCCCTTTAATTTCTTTTTCTCCTTTTAAAATTGATTCTAGAGGGAAGGGATGGGAGGGAGAAAGAGGGAAACATCCACCAGTTGCCACTTGCATGCGCCCTGACTAGGGTGCAACCCAGGGGTGTGTCCTGACTAGGACTAGTACCTAATAGTTCTGGTTTGCAGGATGATGCCCAACCAACTGTGCCACACCAGTCAAGCCTTCCATATTCCCTGTAAGTGATTCCCATGGAAGTCTTGGTGAATCCCTTGAAGAAATAGTTAAAGGGAAACATCTCTGATCTAGTGCTATGTGATTCTCTTTGTCCTGCCAGTGTCCTCACTGGTCTGCCTCCGATTGCCACTTCCTTTTATCAGGTTTTTGTAGTAACTGCAAAAGTTTTGAATATTCAAATCCAAGTTTTCTCCAAGCTTGGTATTTAAAACACAGTGTTCAACAGATTTTCTATAGATCCAGCAACTACTGCTTGGAATTTCCTAATTCACAGTTACTTTGTCTACTGCTGGATCTTCCATTGCATCCTTGACAGAACATGTATTGTTTATTACGCCAGGGAGGGCTCTTCCCTCTCCATATTTTCCATCTGCTGCTTGTACACTGAGTTCTAATGCTTTACATGTTCTTACCTGGACTGTAGTAGGTGGTGAGGGTTATGGCCTGCCCTCAATTTGACAAAAATAAAACAGCCTGCAAGTTGAATAATGTATATTTTTAAATGCCTTCCCCTCCTATTTATTGCTTACTCTTTGCACCAGATCTCCCCATTCAGACCACCTCCTGTGACTAACCAAAGTCCTTTTCCTCTTGTCCTACTTTCTCACTGACATAAATGGAGATATGTTAACTTGTCTCTGAATATTGTGATATTTTTATCACTGGTTTTTTTGCAGAATGCATTGTAGTCAGCCATACAGTGTTTCTAGAACCTTTTTGCTATTCTCTTTATCTAATACACAGTTTATTTTTTAAACACCTGTAAGTCCCTTCTTAATCCCTATTCATGGTGGCTGGCAGCTTTGCCCAGAAATGCCTTATGTAATGCTAAATGAAGAGGTTGAGGGAAAATGGCAGGTCCTTTCAATATTGGAGCTTTCTCAGCGTCTTATGTACATGGGTAGCAGCTTTTGCTTTTACATAAGGTGCAGCAAACACAGGTCATCTAGATGAAAATGTTTCTTTATTTTTAATGCTGTTTAATCTTCTCTAAAGGAACTGTTACCAAATTTATCAGTTATATCAGCTCAAAATTCTGTATATTGAATTGACTTAGAAGTGACTTTTGCATGTTCAAAACTAGTTTGATAGTAAAGATTATTTAGAAGTTTTATGCTCAACAATTTAAGAAAGAGGTCTTCAATTTGAATACTTTAGTAGCAGAACACTATTTAAACAAATCTCATTTGTATGACTTTCTTAACCCATTGCCCTGAGTCAGATCTTTAACCTCTTGAAAATTTCTCTGTACAATTCCACCAGAATCATATTCTAAACTGAAGATCTAACTAAATTGAATCCTCTTTAAACCCCTTGATGTGTCTCCTCCATCTGCTGGATAACATATAAAACCTTTTATGTGGACCACAAAGACTTTCATGATATGGCCTCAGTCTGTGTATCTCCAGTATCAACTCTTGGCATACACATCCACTCACATTCTAAACTCTAGCTATATATTATTGTGCTTCTTTTACTCTTCTCATACTGTCACGTTGTCAAGCATCATCTTTTTCATCTTTTTTCATCTTTCTTTATGAAAAAAACTGAAAATTGGTTTGCCACGATTTTTTTTTTTGAGAATGAAGCTGGTATGTGTTAGTAAATAACCTCAAACTCTGAGACCCTGGAGAAAAACTATGGTCTCATTGTTCCTATAATTTTTTCTTTCCATCAACAAATGTTCAACCTTGACAACAAGCCCAATGTTGTATTCCAAAGAGTATGTAACATCATTGTTTTTGTAAAGCTTAGTCTAGAGGTTAAAGTCAAGCACAAAGTTCATCTTCTGCTAGTATCAAGTTCACTGACTGCTTGAAGATGTGCTATCCATGCTTTTAGTGTTTTGACAATGTGAATTTTATCAAAATTAATATTTTGGATATAAACATCAGGTACCTAATAACTGAACAACTCTATCCTCAGCTTCAAAATATAGCTAGTTAGTAGAATTATGTGTTTATCTATATCCAAGTAGTCATTACACTTATGTGAAAGAATTTTCCTTCTTGACCTGGTTTACCACATATTGCCAGAGTCCAACTATTGAAATACGTAATTTCCTCTACAGTGATTTTCAGACTTTACTAATGTATTTCAATTTTGCTCAGGTAGTATTCCATCTTTGACACTGTATCATCTTTTAAATTGAAATACTTTTTTCTTACACCTCACCATGCTTTCACCCACACCAGGAAACGTAACATTTTCTTGTGAATCTCTTTGTGGATTTCCATTGCTAATTCTGTACCCATTCAATGAAAGTTCAAGCAAAAAGTGTGATAGAGGAACGGAACAGAGATCAGAGAGAGAACTTCTGGTCTAAGTTACCTTTTTTTCCACAGACAGAGTAATAAAAATAGTTATCATTCATCCGGGGGCACATCACTTAGTATCAGAAAGAAAGCCTTCTTTCACATTTGATACTGAGGAATATTTTTAGGCAGAACTGGTCTATTTAGAATATGAAAGCAGCCAGTAATTCCCAGATTTTTTTTTTCATCAGAAAAGACTCATGAAGATTTCCTTTTTTTGTGACAAGACATATGACTTAGCATTGCTTTGTTAGTACATGTTGGATGAATGGGAATAGTCCTCTCTAATAACTCTGAAAACCTAAGAGCCAGTGAGGTGTAGCATTTCAGAGCACAGGCTCTGGTTTCATTCCCAGCTCTGCAGTTTCCTAGCTGTGTTGACAAATCACTTAACCTCTCTATGCCTCAGTTTAAGTGTAAAATTAAGATAATAATGGTATATATTTCATAATGTTATGATTAGTTTTTGTTTCTTCCACCTTTACTGCATTATTTTTGGCATATAACATGTGTGAGTTTAAGATGTACATTGCAATGATTTGGTACGTTGACATATTACAAAATGGATGCCATAAAAATGTTAACACTCATTCTCTCACATTATTATCATTTCTTGGTGTGATGATAACGTTTGAGATCTACTCTTTTAACAACTTTCAAGTGAAATACAGTATGGTCAGTTATAATCACCATGCTGTGCATTAGATCCCAGAACTTATTTATGTTATAGCTGGGAGTTTGTACCATTCGACCAACACCTCCCCATTTCAGCCACCTCCCAGCCCCTGGTAACCACTTTTTTACTGTCTATTTCTTTGAGTAATACTTTTTTAGACTCTGCATAAAGTGAGATCAAATGGTAACTGTCTTTCTCTGCCTCACTTATTTCACTTAGCATAATGTCCTCAAGGTCCATTCATGTTGTTGCAAAGGTAGGATTTTCTTTTTTTTTATATTGCTGAATAATATTCCACGATGTGTTTGTGTGTGTCTGCGCACCACATTTTCCTTATCCATTCATCTGCAGATGGATGCTTAGGTTGTTTCCATGTGTTGGATGTTAGGAATAATGCTGCAGTGAGCATTGGAGTGCAGATATCTCTTTGAGATCTTGTTTTAGTATTTTAAAATATATATCCAGAAGTGACAGTGCTGGATCATATAAGATGTTTATTTTTTTTAAAGAGTTTATTTATTTTTAGAGTAAGGGGAAGAGAGGGAGAGAAACATCCATGTGTGGTTGCCTCTCACGTGTCCCCTACTGGGGGACCTGGCCTGCAACCCAGGCATGTGCCCTGACTGGGAATCGAACTGGCAGCACTTTGGTTCACAGGCTGGTGCTCAATCCACTAAACCACACCAGCCAGGGCAAGATGTTTATTTTTAATTTTGTTACAAACCTCTCTACAGTTTTGCATAGTGACTGTACCAATTTTCATTTCCACCAACCATGTGCTAGGATTCCCTTTACTCTACAGCCTCAATAATACTTATAATGTATTAATTTTTGATGATAGCCATTCTAACAGGTGTGAGGTGATATCTCATTGTGGTTTTGATTTCTCTGATAATTAGTGATGTGGAAGAAATTTTCATATCCCAGTTTGCCATTCGCATGTCTTCTTTGGAAAACAACGTGTATTCAAGTCCTTTGCCCATTTGTTAATCAGATGGTTTCGGTCTATTTTTTGCTATGAAGTATGTGAGTTTTTTATACATTTTAGTTATTAACACCTTATCAAATAAATAGTTTGCAAATATCATCTTTCATTTCATACATTGCCGTTTTATTTTGTTGATTCTTTCACTTCCTCTGCAGAAGCTTTTTGGTTTGACGTGGTCTCCCTTGTTTCTTTTTTTCTTTTTGAACCTGTGCCTTTGGTATCATATCCAAAAAACATTACCCAGACCAATGTCAAGGAACCTTAACCCTGTCATTACGTCAAGTTTTGAGTCTTACATTTAAGTCTTGGGTTTGTTTCAAGTTAATTCTTGTGAGCTCTGTAAGATAGGTGTTCCATTTCATTCCTCAGCATGTTTTGCCAGCAACATTTATTGAAGAGACCATCTTTTTCCTATTGAGTCTTCTTGAGCCCCTCATCATATATAAATTGGCCATGCGCGTGCGGGTTTATTTCTGTGTGCTCAATTCTGTCCTGTTGGTTTGTGTGTCTATTTTTATGCCAGTTGCATACCTTTTTGATTATGAGTTCTTTGTAATAAAGTTTGAAATAGGAATTGTGATGCCTCCAGCTTTGTTCTTCTTTCTCAGGATTCCTTTGGCTAGTTGGAGGTCTTTTCTAGTTCTGTACAAATTTTTGGGTTGTGTTTTCTAGTTCTGTCAAGATGTCTTTGGGATTTTGCCAGAAGATGCATTTAATTTATAAATGGCTTTGCGTGGTATGGATGTATTAATACCACTAATTTGTGATCATAGGATATCTTTCCATGTATTTGTGTCTCGTTTGATTTCTTTCATCAATGTCTTGCAATTTTCAACGTAAAGATTTTTCACAGCCTTTTAAAAATTTATTTCTAAGTGTTTTATTTTTGATGTTATTGTGATGAATTTTAAACTACTTAAAATACCTCAAATGCTTAGAAGAGTGTCTAATAAATAGGTAGCGCCAGGTAAGTACTTGATATCATTGTCTTTCTTTGATTGCCTTCCCATTTGAGCTCCTTTCCCCTTCCTCATGCAGTTTAAGAATTTAAAATAGACATTTGTAGACTAGGACTTTCAAAAGGTACTATATTATTTCTTTCCAGTAGTTGGATACAAGCAGTTTATTTAGGAGGTGATCCCAGGAGGACTACGAAGGAGTGAGAAATTGGGACAGGCAAGTGAATACAGCTAATACAGGGAAAGCCAATTAGTTGTTTTCTGTGGGCAACTGAGGCTCAGTCCTGCAGGGGACCTTCAAGAGCCAATGTGGAATGCAGCTTAGAGAGTCCCACAGAGAGGTTAACAAATCTAGGGTCTTATGCCCCTTAATGGTTGCGAGTAATTCTTGGGGTGGTACCCTCTTCAGCAGCGGTCCCCAATCTTTTTGGCACCACCAATTGGTTTTGTGGAAGATGCAGCACTGAGCGGGTGGTGGAGCTCAGGTGAGTTTGTCTTGTCCCACTGTGTAGTGGGGGGACTAACTGATACTGGTCTGTGGCCCTGGGGTTGGGGACTCCTGTTCTATAGGCTTCCTGCCTGCCTAACCAGTGGACTGAGAAGGATTCTGAGGCAGAAGAAAGCCCTGGCAGAGAGGCACAAGAACGTGGATATGAAAATGCTGATATAAGACAGAGGTTATGAGTAAGATACCAACACTGTTTGCTACAGCCGACTAATACATAATTTGAGTGTCAACCTAAATATATATTTAAATGGCAATATAGGAATAGTATCAAAATCCTTTAAATAGGTTATATCCTTTTAACCTTGCAATGATGTTTCTGGAAACTTATTTTAAGGAAACCAAGATAGGCAAAATGCTAAATGCAGTGTAATGTATAATTGTGGTCAATAAACAACAACCTAATTTCAAAAATAGAATGTTGGTTAAATAAGTTCATGTATTCTTATTTTATAATATTATGCCATCAATGGAAAATACATTTATGAAGAATTAGGTATATATGTAAGGTATGTTTAATGTTCATGATATATTAATAAACTTAACACAGGTTGCAGTGTAATGTACATCACACATACACACATATATACACACAAAGAAAAATGGCTGAAATATTACACAAAATAATTAATTAACAGTAGTTATCACTTGGTTATAAGATTAAATGTAATTTAAATTCCCTCACTGATATTTTTCTAAAGTTCTTGAGACAAACATTCATTTTATAACCAGGAAAATCATTAAGTGTAAATTTAAAGCAAAATTAACCTTTTGAAGTATCAATACTTTCAAACCCAAAATTCTGTTGGTTCTCCGTGTATAATGGCAAGCTAGATTCTAAATCTAGCAATTACACACCAGACCATCCCACGGTTCTTTTTCTCAGGCAGAGCTGAAATATGTGTAATCTCTGGGAGAACTTGATTGCAAACATGTATGTGCTTTGAATGCGGTAAGGCAGATTGTAGCTAAAGTTATTTTCTCTGCCTAACTGGAATGATGTTGTGATTCAGCCTGTAGGATTCCCCTGAAATGGATTTCTGAAGGCAGATAAACTGTGTCCCTGGATAAAATAGGCTTCTGACATATATCAAAATGAGCTGATTATTGACCTGTTTGTATGCAGCGTATGCTGTTTCTTATGGTAACATCATCTGCTCAGAACTGCAAACACTGTAGACAGTGATAAATTATTAAGAATGACTCTGGAGAAGGCTAGAGTACTGAGGTTTGTGCAATCTAGCACGAATCGTATGGAAAGAGTGTTTCATAACCACAGCCTACCTTTCTAACCTCACAGTCCTATAGTATACATAGGAGAAGAGTGAATCAATCCAAATCCACCACATATACAACCCTTCCCATTATATTAATCAACTTAAAAAATAATTAATCAGTCATTCAGTATTATCATAATCCCATGATAGTTAAAAAGAAAATTTAACAACACGGTCCTACGTCGTATGTCAAGCAAATGATCAGGTTTGTCGTGTCAATTGGAGAAAAATCATTCACATAATTTGGTTTGACTCCTTGTGTGTGTATGAAGTGTATGGATGGAAAAATCCAGTTTTGATAGTTCCACAGCCAACAAAAAGAATTAAGTTTCAATGAACTAGTAATTCAACATCTTAGAATCTGGTCTAAGAAAATTGCTAGAAATTTTAGCAAAAGACTTACACACACAAAGATTTTATTCACAAAGGTATTTGGAACAGTGAAAACATGGTAGCAATGTAAATAACCAACTATAGCAAAACGGTTTCAATGACATCATTCATACTACAAGATATTATTTATACAGGGTGGGGCAACAGTAGGTTTACAGTTGTTCATGTGGAAATAATACAATAATTAATAAATAATAATAAAAATAAACTCTGTTTTATGTACTCACAACTGTAAATCTACTTTTTCCCCACTCTGTATTTAAACATGATGTTGGAGAATATTTAGTGACATAGAAAAACACTATGCAATATTAAATTTAAAATGTATACAGAACTCACATGGGTTTCACTTGTCTTATGTAGTAATTAATGCATGTTGGTTTATGGGTATAAAGAAAAATTAAATGAAACAAAATACCTGCTACAGTTATCCATGTGCTGTGGATTCAGAATGATTTTTATTTTCTTCTTTGTTTTAGTCTTGCATTGCTCACGTTTGTTATAATAAACATGTTTTATTTTCATTAGTAGGAAACGGTAAACTGAAGGAGTAGATAATATACTTAGAAATTTACCCAAATTCCTCCTTAACCCTGTCTCAGTGCATTGAGAATTGGCCATTTGAGTCATCAAATGAGAAGCAGGTGCCCAAACATGGAAGTAATTGGATTTCACACAGCATTTTCCGTGGGGCGATTGAATCATGAGTGCTTAAAAACATGCCTTTGGAAAATTTGTTGCAAAGACTTCTTAAATCTGTGTATTAGTATAGACTAGTCTTTCAACAGCCATGTGGGTGTTGGCCCGCACATGCCCTACATTGTGCTATCTCTTGTAAAAAGAATAGAAATGCGTAAAATGGTCTCTACTTTTGAAAGTTTAGGTTCTAAAGGTGAATAAAAAGATGCCAAATATAGCATTAGCACATAATACAAAAGTTATGGTAGTTCTGTGCTAAATAACATAGTAGATTCTGTTAATACTGAAATTCGGAAAAGGGAGTTGTGTAATTCTTCAAGTTAACTAAAGTGAGGACTATGCACTCTGAAAGGTATATACTTTTAATCATTTCCCCCTGCTACCTCTCCTTGTAGAAAATCTTCCAGTTTCTATCTGGACTACAGATGGATGGACAGATAGCTAACATGTTAACCAAGTGTGAACTAGGTTTAGCAAGAAGTAGAAGCACTAATGTATCCTGCTCAAGCCAGTACTGTGTGTGTCCAAAAGAGCATTAAACCAGCAGTCAAAAGGCCTGGGTTTGTTGATTCAGCTTTTCAGGGCCATGGTCTGTCTGGGCCTGTCATTTAAGTTCCCTAAAACTATTAATATTTCCTTATCTATGGCCTAAGGGGGTAGTATGATTGGCAAGGACCTTCCAAATTTAACACTTAATTATAAAGTTATGAAATTAGAAAAGGACTAGAATACCCAATATAAAAGGGAAAGTGAGAGATGGAATCCTC
The DNA here is from genome assembly GCF_004126475.2 of Phyllostomus discolor. NCBI lineage: Eukaryota > Metazoa > Chordata > Mammalia > Chiroptera > Phyllostomidae > Phyllostomus > Phyllostomus discolor. Next base: position 10,153,131 of record NC_050198.1, on the reverse strand, counting down.
AGATCACATTTTTCCTGCATTTCTCCTCTCTCCTCTCCCTTTGCCATCAGTGCCTAACTACTCCAGAAAGTGGTCTCCGGCACATTTTCCACTTTCTCATCTCCTACTCAAGTCCATCTACTTGAAATTTTTGCCATATCGTAAATGCACTCTCAAAACCTTCTAATTGCCAAACCCTGTAACATTGTTTCTTAATAACAGGAATTCTAATGTCATTTCCTTGTTGTGTGTTCTTTTTTTAACTTTAAACTTTTAATGAAATACGGACATATTTTTTAATTGTTGTTCAAGTACATTTGTCTCCATTTCTCTCCTACCACAGCCCCCACCCTAGCCATCCCCACCTTCCACCTTCAACCCTACCTTCCTTTGCTTTGTCCATGTGTCCTTTATAATTGTTCCTGAAACCCCCCTGTCCTTTCCTCCCCCATTATCCCCTCCCACCTTCCCTCTGGTTACTGTCAGTTTGTTCTTAATTTCAGTGTCTCTTGAACAAGTTACAATTTCTCTCTGACTTCAGTTTCTCCATCTAAAAATGGAAACAACAAGCCCTGGCTGGTGTAGCTCAGTGGATTGAGCGCGGGCTGTGAACCAAAGCATCGCAGGTTTGATTCCCAGTCAGGGCATATACCTGGGTTGCAGGCCACAGCCCCCAGCAACTGCACATTGATGTTTCTCTCTCTCTCTTTCTCCCTCCCTTCCCTCTCTAAAAATAAATAAATAAAATCTTAAAAAAACAAAAATGAAAACAACATACTACATGAATCTAATAATTACTTTTACTATAATTGAACGTTGACACATGTGTAAAATGTCTGGAACTTGGAGCAATGAATATAAAATATTGGACAACACTTTCATTCCTCTCTTGATTTCTGAACTGCATATATTTTTATACCTCCGTTTGCTTCATCAATATCCTTCTGGTTGATTAATTTACCTTATCTCTTAAACTAAATATGGATGTTCCTTGGTACTGTTAGTGGTCTTCTATATAAAAATGTGTCTTCCAGAGTTTATATCCTTCCTTACAGCCTCTTGTCTCATTCTGCATCTCTACAGAGCCAGGCCGGGTACTCCACCAACCCCACATTTCCAAATATCTACTGGAAACTTTATTTAGACATCCAGTTCCACTCTAAAGTCAGTATATCTCAATCTAAACATTTCACCGATGTCTTTGTTGCATTCCCGTAATATATCAGTTCCTTCCCTGAGTTTACTCTTTCTCTTAATGTTATCATGACTGAACTCTATTTATTTGATTCCTCCCTCAGCCCCCAGTCCATACCCAATAAGTAGCCTCATACTCTGATGTATTCATGACATGCAGTGTATCATAGGAATGGTCACCAGTAACATTTATTAGTTATCTAGTTATAGTGTCCTTGGGAAAAATACATGACCTTTTTGAGCATCACTTTTCTCATTTGTGAAAATTGAATAATACCTTATTTCATGGTCTTTTTGTTGGACATGAATGGTTTTTTTGAACTAACCAATGATTATAGATAGTAGGTAGGTAGGTAGGTAGATAATTTGCAGTGCTTCTTCCTGCCCCCATTACAATGCAGATCCTATCAATCAATAATCAGTCAATTAGAATGTATACATCTAGTTGATTGAAAAACCCTCATACCCAAACTCCTTGCCTCTACTCTTTTTTGTCAGTTATCTAAAATGTCATATTTTTCTCAGTTTAAAACACTACTTTTAATAGCTTCTCATTGTTTATGGAGTTCAAACTCATTCTCATTCATATTTATTGAGCATCTATTCTATATGAGGTATTATGTAGAGTAGAGTTGTAGCCAAGATTCAAATTTGCTTGTCAACTCTAAAACCCATTCACATCACACTGCTTTATAAGAGTGTAGAGTTATATAATATTTACAATATTATTACCCATTATCAGGAGTTTCATTTAAACCAAGCTAACAAGCAAAATAGAGACAGACTCATAGCTAGAGAGCAGCTGGCAGCTCTGGGAGAACCAATGGAGGGATCAAACAAAAAAAAAAGAAAAAAGAGAAAGAACTCATGGACATGGACAACAGTGTGGTGATACAGGGAGGTGGTGGGTGGAGGTGGCATAGGGTATGAGGGAATACATAGTGATGGAAAAAATACAATAAAAATGAACGAAAAAGAAGAGTTTCTGAGCATTGGGAATAAAGTAGGTAGTCTTCAACCATTATTCCCTAATATGGTTACTTGGTTGTAGATTATCACAGTCTCTTTGAAATTTCATGATTCAGCATATAACAGTATTTCACCTTGGCATACAAAAGTGTCGAAAACCTGAGGAAATGGGAGGATTAAACTGTACATCAGGAAACTGATTGTAATGGACAATGTTAGGTGTCCTTTGCCTGTACTTGTAAAATCAGTGACTCTTGCCCCAAAATCTGTGTAATAAGCCTCTAAACTAATTACATTCCAATTTGAAATAGTACACAAACATTATAAAATAAAAATATAAGTTAAATTGTGGGGTTCTTTGCATTGCTTTTGTAGAATCTTTGGCCGCATTATGCCAGTCCTGTTGATTACTGGTTCTGGGCAGAGGCTTCTCTGAAATCTGCAAATTGAAACAAGCCGCCAAATTGTATATGTTAATGTGTTTGGTACTGAGCAGCTGCAAGAACAAACATCTAAATGAAATGTGGATCCCAGCTTTTGTCCCCTAGGAAGGGAGCAGACAAAGCCACTCCATGATCAAGTACTCATCATTATGTGTTCCTGATGATTTTAAGTACAGAATTTGTCGTATGTAAGGAAGAAACTAAGAATAACTTACCTGGATTGTCTGACCTGGTGGCATATGTTCTCAGAAAAGGTAACATTTGAAAGGAAGACGCATGTCCACTCTGAATGGTTTTAGGAAACTGAGAGGGGAAACCTGATTCTTTACATAGAGATATTTCAATTTTCTCCAGATTCATTATGAAGTAACTTGACGACTGGTATCTCAGAGCTAAATAATTGTCAAACTTGTATTCATACATTATTTAAGAACTACAATTCACTAAGATGCCAACATACACAGACTCACAAACATCTTAAACTCATAAGGATATTGATCTACTGAAGTGGAAGAATTGGAGTTCATTTAATTTCTTGAAATTTCACTTCCTGTGAAATTATTTTGTAGCCTTGCAGTGGACAGATTTGGAAAGATTTAGAAAGTTCTTATGAGTCATACCATTCTGATTCCATTTCATTCTATATAATATAAAATGAAAATATTTCATTTCATCATTTTTTCCTTATAAAAATGAAATCCGCGGTTGTAGAATAGGAGTGAATCTAGCATTCGGTATGATAATTTTAGAGAACCTGAAGAAGGTTTTGTATGTTAGGGTCATTGGTTGATAGGGTCACATTGATGTTTAACAATAGAACCAGTCCTAGGAAACAGATTTCATATTCACAGTCCATGGGGCTCTTAGTTATGATGTTACTTTGCCACTTCAAACAAGGTTCTTGCTGAAAGTCACTGCATTTTGGAATTACCAAACAGACACCATGCTTTCAAATGATAACAAACCAATATGTCCTTGATGATCCTATTAACAGTTCTCACAATCTAACTGGGTTTAAAAGAGGCATACACAAATGCTTATGTGCATTGTTTTGGTTGCGTATAACATACATTTCCTCTTTGAGAGACCCAGAATATAAAATAAGTCTTTTATTCTTATTGAGTTCCCAGGCAAAAACAGGTCATCGCACACTACCTTTCTACAACCTGGTAGGGAATACCTTTGCTACCACCTCTATGCCTCTACCATGTTTAGCTCCTTCTCTTACCCTCTGGAGTCATTGATTTCAAGCCTGCGCTCTCCGGACAAGTAGAGCCTTGACCGGAGGTTTAAGTGAATGAGTTCAGGTTCATGGGTTTTCCGCCCTGCTCCCTGCAGTTAGTGGTGTCCTTGACCATGGAGTGGTGCTCATGGAGGTACAGTTCGAAATGGAGGACCATACTGCTGCTTCACCGTGCTCCATGTTCAGTTTCTAATCTGGTCTTGAAACAAGAGCCTCTTCTCTATGTGTCCCCACTCTCGGGTCATTCACTGTGTGTGTGCTCATACGCCCATTCACTTTTTGGGTCTCTCTTGCTCTTAGTGTTTCACTGTATCTCCCTTTATGTCTCTCTTTCCGGATGTCTCTTTACAGGATAGAAATAGCAATTCCCTCATTTCCTGATTATCTGGAAATAAGGTCATGTCACCTGACCCCTGCATGGCCACAAAAGTATAAGGAAAAGGAGTCCCAAAGAAAGGCAAAATTATCTGGGATTTCCACACCATTAATGTCTTTATTATTGTTGTTGTTATTATTATTATATTATTTAATAGAGTCTTCATAGAGTTTAGCTAAGCATATAAAAGGCTGTTGGTTGCCCTGGCTGGTGTGGCTCAGTGGTTTGAATGGTGGCCTGCGAACTAAAGGGTTGCCAGTTCGATTCCCAGTCGGGGCAGATGCTTGGGTTGTGGGCCAGGTCCCCAGTAGGGGGCATGTGAGAGGCAACCACACACTGGTGTTTCTCTCCCTCTCTTTCTCCCTCCTTTCCCCTCTCTCTAAAAATAAGTAAATAAAATCTTTGAAAGAAAGTCTGTTGGTAGTAATATAATATGGAGGGCTGTGCTGTGTAATATGGTAGGTACTACTTGCTTATGGCTACTAAGCATATGAAATGTGGCTCTGGCAATATGTTGAAATAATATTTTGGATATATTGGGTGGAAAATAACATTCAGTTACTAATAAACAATATTATTAAAATATTTTTACCTTTTAATGTTGCTACTAGGAAAGATGAAATTTTATATGCAGCTCACAAATTTATTTTAACTTTTAAAATACATTGTTACCAACTTATAGTCACCATGTTTTATATTAGATCCTTAGACCTTACTCATCTTGGAGCTGAAATTCTGTACCCTATTACCAAACTCTTCCTATTTCACCCAGCCCCTGGCAACCATGTCTCTATTCTGTTTGTGTGAGTTTAACTTTACAAAATGAAGCTACTTTGTGCCTGGAAACCATTTCAAAATATTTATTATGCTCCATTTTCTGAATTGAGTCCTAATCTTTTCTTCAGCTATGTCTAATCCTCTGTTTAATCCATGCATTGAGCTTTTTAAAAAATTATCTCAGTAAGTATATACTTTTTTGCAAATATTCTATAGTATTTGATTCTTTGTTTATAAGTCCCAGCTCAAATATTACTTTATTTTTGAGCTCTTCGTTAATTGCCCTATATAAAATAATACCCTTACATCCCCTGCACCACTCATGTATACACACACTTAAACACTCTCTCACACACACACACATAGGAATCCTTATCTGTGTGACCATGCTCATGTTTGTCTACAGCACATATCTATATCTAGCATAATATAGATTTTTCTTAATTATGTTTCTCTCTGCCCCCTCCTTCTCCCCCAAATACATCGACACTTAAGCCACTTGACTACAGGGACTTTGTCTACTTAGTATACTTCAGTTTTCAGTGTCTTGTACATAGTAGGTGCTCAATGAATCATAGTTGAATGAGTCATTATCACTCATTTTATTCTTTTAATTTTATTTTCTTGAGTTCTTTCTCTTTAAAAAATTTTTTTCAACACTGTTAGCCTACTCTCTACCTATGAGTCTGCCTTTATTTTGGTTGTTAGTTCATTTTGTTTATTAGATTCCACATATGGGTGAAATTGTTACAGGGTGCAGCCAAGAGGGGAGGCCTCAAATAGGGATTTGAAATGGGTACCAGAACTCAGGGTGTCCAGGAAATATTAGGATGTCCTCACCTCCCCCCCACAGGTGTGGGTTGGGGGAAGGGACAAATGGAGCAGGGCCATTGAGAGCTGTTTTGCATAGCAACAGCTTTGCAGCTAACCTCTGGTGTGGTCATTTAACATATCTATAACCTTTAACTGGTTGCATAGGTATGTTAAATAGCTGTGTCCTTGCTCTGAGTCAGGGTGAGGGAAGCAGCTTACCCCCAGGATGTAACTAGGAGGCAACTCCCCTTAGTTACAGCACCTGCATGAGAGCTTGGAGATGACTGGCTCCATGACTTGGGGCCATGCCTGTCCAGACTCATGATAGCAGCCCTTTAAAACTGGAAGGATATGAGAGTGCAGGCAAGTGTAGCCAATTGTGGGAGGAGTCAGAAATGGGGCAGCAGAGGAAGATTGGCTCGGGGATTTAAACCCAGATGCGGCAGCCACTGGGGGGAGATCTACGCAGTTTTGCCAGAGTGGAGGCTCCCGTGGCCATTGTGCAGAGAGGACCACTCGGCTTTGCCAGAGTGGGGACCCCCTCATCTTTAGAAAGGGGAACCACCACCTAGATTTAGCAGAGATCCCGGTGACACAGCTGGTGGTGCTGGGAACGAAGGGAGGCCTACCAGCTGAGACAGAGTACTGGGAAGAACCGGGGACTGCCTGAGCCACGGACTTCTGTTTCTTTTCCTGAGATACGGTACCCCAGACTGGGCAAACAGGGGAAGAAAGGACTGTGTGTGTCTGTGGGTGTTTTATGGGACTTTGGGATTTTGATGAAGACATTAGGTCACTAGTTTAAGTCTGTATAGCATTAAATAAACATGTCCTTTCCTTTTCATGATTCTCTGGCATTGAGAAATGTCTTTCCTTTAAGACGGTGGACAAAACGAACCTGGGGGGTTCCTTTTGGTAATAGTATATCGCCCTTTGGCCCCCTGCTTTGTTCTGTGACAAAATCACATGGTATTTATGTTTGTCTGGTTGGCTTATTTTACTTAGCATAATGCTCTCCAGGTCCATTCATACTGTCAGAAAGGCTAAAAAGATTTCTCATTTTATACATACATTTTTCGTGTCTTGCAGTCACTGTCCAATATGGTAGCCACTAGCCAAGTGTGGTTACTGAACCCTGGAAATGTGGCTAGTCCAAATTAAGATGTGTTATAAAGTATAAAATATACACTGAATTTGAAAGACTTGGTATGAAGAAAGGATGTTAAAGTTAAGTAAAATAAAACATTAAACTATTGATTTTTTTACCTATTTCTTTTACTTTTTAATGTGAAATTTTAATTACAGTTAAAATTACATATGTGCCTCACACTTGTGGTTTGTCTTATATTTATATAGGACATTGTGGTTATAGACTCATAACAGACAAATCTATAGTCTTTTCCCCAAATTACTGGAGTGTTGGTACATTTCCTTGTAGTATCTGCTGGCCTTAGTATGGTTGTTGATTCCCTCTATGTTTTTAAGCTTTCATTGCTAGCTTATCTTAAGGGGGGGGGGTTGTAGGGTTTTTTTTTCCATTTTCTTTTTTCTTTTATGAAGAATCCCTCGTGGCCTGGGTTCTTTTATCAGAGAATTTGAGTGTATTCCTGTTTAGGCTTTCTAGGCTGTGGACGGTGTCAAAAACCTAGTACAAATGTTGATGTTATCCCACTGGCTTGGGGGGTCCTAGAGTATAAGTTGAGGGTTAGAAGACACTACCTATGTGGGGCCCTGTCATTGGGATTTAATTTTCCTCTGAAGATTTACTGTCATCTCACTGAATGAATATGTGGAGTGTTTTTACTTCCCATGCACTGGGATTACAGCCTTTTGAGGATTTCAACCTTATTCCCAGTTCTCAGTTCCAATGTCCCTCCATGATTGAGCGAAGCTGTTATCACTGGTTCCTTGGTGTGCATTGAAATCAAGACCCACTATTGTTGGACTGGTTACCTGGCCAGGGCTACAAGAAAATCAGCAGATACTCTTGGCATTCTGGCTTTTAGGAAACTCTCTTCAATGCTGATTCCTAGGCGGTTCACAGTTTTTGAAGTATATTAAAAGGTACCCCATATTTCGCTGTGTGTAATGTGCACTTTTTTGCCCAGATTATTTTAGGGAAAAATGAGGGTGTGCATTATACATGGGTGGTACCTGAAATTCCTTGTACGTGTTCTTGTGTTTTCTAATTATTTGTTACATAAAATTTCTTGTGCTATCATATGTTAAAAAATAAATGCTAAAATTCCTTCATAATACCAAAAACAAGTATCTAAATATCAATGAATCAAAATTGAATTAAAAAATTAAAACAAAAGATTTTTTTCTGAAAGTGGGCAAAAAAAGTGGGTGTGAATTATGCACAGCAAAATATGGTATTATGTTTATGTAACATCACTAGGTTTTATAGGGAGAGATTATCTACACGAACCAAGTGAATTATTTTTGCTGGAACCTGAAATACATAATTTCTTTAACCTTTTTTTCTGTTGGCAGAAGTTAGATATTTTTCAGTTGTAAAAAATGCTGCAAAGAACATCCTTACACATACATTTTTCCATATATATCTATGTCTTATTGAGTATTCTTAACTTTATCTCTTATGGAAAAGTTCCTGGAAATAAAATTTTTGAATCAAAAGATATGAAAACAAGACAGTATCCCATAGAAAAATGAACAGACACATAAATTAATAGAATAGAATGGAGAGTCCAGAATTTGACCCATGTAGGTACACTCAACTGGTTTATGTCACTGATGAAAAAGCAACTCAATGGAGGAAGGATGATCTTTTCAAGAAATCATGTTGGAACAATTGAATATTCATGGGTTCCCCCTCTGCCTCCCAAAACACCCTGAATCTAAACCTCACATCTTATACCAAATTTAACTCAAAATGCATCAGAGGTAAATATAAATTGTAAAACTAAAAAATTAAAATTTCATTGAAATTAAAATTTTATATGGAAACACAGGAGAAAATTTCTATGATTTGGGATAGGCAGAGTCTCTGTGAAATAATCTATTAAGGCACTGACTGTAAGAAATGTTCACAAGTCACATATCCAACGTGGGGCTTGTATGCAGAATATACAGTCTTGGGCAAGAGTAGGTTTACAGTTGTGAGTGCGTGAAAGACTGAGTTTCTTTTTGTATTATTCCTTATTGATTAGTGTATTACTTATTTGTATTATAACTGTAAACCTACTGGTGCCCTTACCTGTATAAAGAAGTCTTTAAATGCAATAGTAAGATAACATTTTCATTAGAGAGTAAGCAAAAGACTCAATCAGACACTTAACCAAGGATGACATATGGACAGCAAATAAACACATAAAAATATGTTCAACATCATTAGCCATTAGACAAATGCAAATTAAAATGATGATACCGGTACTCTTCTTTCATAGTGACTAAATTAGAAGTTAGTGACAGCAGCAGATGCTGGCAGGATATGGGAAAACTGGATCTGTCATACATTACTGGTGGGAATGCGAAATGCTATAATCGTCTGAAAACATTTTGGTAGTTCCTTATGATGGTATATCATATACTTGCCATAGGATGCAGCAATCACAACACTGGATGTTTATCCTACTGAATTGAAAACTTTATCGACACTACAATCTGCACACACATGTCCATAGCAGCTTCATTTGCAATACCCCGAAACTGGAAACAACCCAAATGCCCTTTGATGCTTGAATGGGTAAAGAAACATGTTCACCCATGTAATATAAACACTGCTCAGCCATAAAGAGAAGCAAATTATTGATACCCACAAAAACTTGGAAAGGTCTCCAGGGTATTATGCTGATTGAGAAAAATATGCCAATCATGTAAGGTTACATAATGCTCTCAAAATGACAAAAGTATAGTAATGGAAAATGGATCAGTGGTTGTCAGGGGTTAAAGTTGGAGAAGATGATGAGTTTTTAGATTAGTTAACAGCATTATATCCATGACAATTTCCTGGCATTGCTATTTTACTATGGTGATGTTATCATTGGGGAAAGGCAGGTGGAGCTATTATAGGAATGCTGAACTATATTTGCAATTTCTTTTGAGTCTTAAGTTCTTTCAAGGTAACAAGTGTTTAAAAGGTATGAACATTCCTAAATTTTTGATACACATTGCCGAATAGCCTTCAAAAAGGTCATGTTGATTTTCTCCCATTTTAATAGTACTCCCAATGGCTCTCTCCATTTACTCTACTTTGTATTCCTGATGTACTTACCATTATATCAAATCATGCTGTTATTTTTTATTTCATCACTGTTTCTTTTTAATGAAGGCAGAGGTGTTGTCTAATTCATCTCTATGTTCACAGTGACCCGCAAAAGTACTTGCCATAAAATTGGCTATAAATAAGGATATTTTGAGTGAACGATTGAATATTCATAAAACATCTTAATGTATTTCAATATTAGTAAGATTTAAACCATTATTATGTGTTTCCTTTTTTGGTCATTGTAATTTTTATTTGTTCACAACCCACTAATGTTATTTGTCTTTTTTCTTTTGGGTAGTATTTATCTTTTTGGTTTTAGAGTTATTTACATATAAAATTATTCATCCTTTGTCACTTTTCTCAATTATTTCTATAGCACCCATTTTGTTTTACATTTCTGTTTTTTTGTCTTGTAACTTTTAAAAATAAATATTATAACGTTTAATTTATGATTTAAAAAATATATCATATGATCTTACCTATAAGTGGTACCTAATCAACAAAACAAACAAGCAAGCAAAATAGAACCAGAGACATTGAAATAAAGAACAAACTGGCAGTAACCAGAGGGGAGGAGCAAGACGGTAATGTGGGGAAAAGAGGAAGGGTTGTCAAGGAACATGTGTAATCGACCCATGGACAAAGCCAAAGGGGGATAGAATTGAGGGTGAGAGGTCAGGATGGCTGGGATGGGGCAGTAGTGTGGGGGAAGTGGAGACAACTGTACTTGAACAACAATAAAAAGGACGAAAAAAGAACAATAGGAAGGGGATTGTCTTTGGGAGCTGGGGTTGGACAGTGCAAGGGAGAGGGATGGAGGGAAAAATAGGGACAACTGGAACTAACAATAAAAAATAAAGAAATATAAAAAGAAAAAATAGTTTCTCTTTTTGCTTTTATACTGAGAAAGATCCTCTTGGATTTGAGATCATATACGATCCTTTCTAGAAATTATAAGGTTCTATTTAAAAATGCTAATCATTCATTGGCCTGTAATTTAATTTGGGGTTAAGTGGAGATTAACTTATTTTTCCCTAGGAGTGTTTCTTCAGCATCATTTATTACAGTATATTTTATTTCTTTATTGGTTCAGTTTATCTTAATCATTAATTCTTAAATATACATTTCCCCTAAAGTATTACTTTGTTTCTCTGGTTTGTCTATTCCTATAACAGTACTACAGGGTTTTACCTAGAACACATTGTGATATCTGATTAGGCAAATCCTGCTTTTAAAGTGTTTCCTGCTTATTCATACTTCTTTATTGGTCTAAGTGAACACCTTGCAAAGTTCGAAGTAAAAATGCCTGGCTTCTTGATATTACATTTGATTTAGAGAATGCTTTGGGGAGGGTTGGCATCTTTAAAATACTTAATGTTTCTAACCAACAAGTGTGTCTCATTTCAATTTACTTAAGTGTTCCTTATGGTCTTGAGTCAAATTTTATAGTCTCCTGCCTATGAGCCCTGCACATTTTCATCTACTGTACTCTTAGATACTTTATATTTGACTGTTAAATCTGAAGATAATATGTTTTGCATTATATCATGTAGTTACATTTTTCTGCCTTGTTTGCAGTTTGTATATTTATTATGCAACTTCCTTATCAATGTTTTAATAATTTCAATATTTTTCAGTCAACTTTTATTGTGATGGTTGTTATAGGTCAGGCAATATTATCAATGTCAATCAGTGATAATATGCAATAAGTATGTGTACGTAAATATAATTTATAAATAGATATAAATTAGAAATATATAAGCCATGATGTTTTTTAAATTTTATAACCTGTCCTTGTGTTTTTAATTTAACAAGTTTGAACTTTTTAAATTTTCAAAACATGGATGGAACTTTTATATTGTCAATTGCCTTTTGAAATTTCTTTTGAATGATCATACTTTTTCTATGGCATAATGATGTGATTCATAGCCTTTCTAGTACTGATCCACAACACACTCTTATATCAAAGCATAACCAGCCCTGGCTGGTGTGGCTCAGTGGATTGAGCGCTGGCCTGCGAACCAAAGGGTTGCTGGTTTGATTCCCAGTCAGGGCATATGCCTGGGTTGTGGGCCAGGTCCCCAGTTGGGGGTGCATGGGAGGCAACCATACATTGATGTTTTTCTCCCTCTCTTTCTCCCTCCATTCCCATCTGTCTAAAAATTAATAAATAAAATCTTTTAAAAAAAGAAAGCATAATGGTGTTGTTTTTAGTATATTGCTCGATTCGACTTGCAGCTATCTCATTAGGATTTCTTCAGCTATATTAATTAGGGCTATTACTTATTTTGTTCATATTGGTTAGGTTTTCTATGAAACTGATTTTTATACCTAAAAGATTCAACAAACTTCTCCATAATCTCAAGGGTCAACTTGCAAATTTGAGTCCTTCCGCCGACCTTAACCTGTATTCCTCCAAATGCATTCTACATGTCCTGGTCCTTATACTCCAGCGGCAATGCTTGGTACTGAGAGCAGGAATGATAATGGCAATCCGACCTAGAACAAGGCCAGTGTTTCCTGGCTTCTAGAGTATACATCTGTGCTGACAAGGTCTAAGAAGACACTGGCTTTATCTGTTAGCCACATAATGGTGTTGACTTTTGTTGGTCTTATAATCATCTAAAACCCCATGTCTTTCTTAAAAACTTCTGCTTAGCCAGTTTGAAACCTTTCCAGGTGGTTTACTGAATCTACTGACAGTCCGTCACACCATTTCCTCTTTAGTTTCATCTCATTAGATTCAGACCACTGGTTCAGCCTGTGTTCATTATTTTTGAATTCTGACTCTGTCGTCGAACAAAGCTACTGTCCTTAATGTTTACTTGCTACCCCCTCGTCTTTACTACTGATATGCCTGTCTGAATGGATATTTTAGTGCCTGTCCCTTTACCACTGATTATCATTAATCATTTAATAAGGTCATTCAAACAGTTACACATTTGAGTTTATTCTTTCGTCACATAATAATTGAACACTTTCTCTCAGCCAGACTGTGATAGACATGGGGGATATGACAACTAATAAAATTTGTTTTTCCTGCTCAGGGACTCAGAGAAAACAGACAAACAAATAGGATTAATTCAACATGGTATTTGTTATCATAGAGAAGTATAAAGATCTGTCAATTCTCAGAAAAAGATTTAAGGCAAAAGGGAATAGGTGATAATTATTTTCTAAGTTTCAGTGATCCAAATATATGTGGACTGTGGTGGGTGCTGTGATATACTACCGAGGGCCTGTTCGAGGGGTGACATGCCAGTACCCTCCGCTGCTGGGAGAGCTGCCTCTAGATGACAGCCGTCGTCGCCCAGAACGATGACTCTGATAAAGAGATCCACCTTGGCCCACATTCAATGGGTGATTGAGGATGAGATGCAAGGGCCCAGCCCACTTACCATACCTGTAACAATTCTGAAGTCATTCTACTTTTACAATTTCCAATAAGGTCAGGGGAAGCTTCCCTTGAGGTTGCCTTGCTATTCAGTTTCTCTCTTCTTGCCCCTCTCTTTCTCCCTCTTTCCACTCATGGATGTGTCCTTTTTTTCTTTTCTTCCATAGGCATTGATCCTAAGGGTACACTTTAATATATCTCTTGCGTGCCTGCTTGCCAGGGAATTGACCTGTAACATAGTGATATTGAAGACCAGTCCCAATCTGTACCTTTAGCCCTGGAGAAAAAGAGGTTCTTTTTTTTTTTTTTTTTCCTTAAAGATTTTATTTATTTATTTTTAGAGAGGGGAGGGGGGCGGAGAGAGAGACAGAGACAGAGAGACATCAATGTGCGGTTGCTGGGGTTATAGCCTGCACCCAGGAATGTACCCTGGCTGGGAATCAAACCTGGGACACTTTGGTTCCCAGCCCGTGTTCCATCCACTGAGCTACGCCAGCCAGGGCTGAAAAAGAGGTTCTTAAAGCCAGTTACAAGTTAGCTTCATATTTAAGATTTGTATCCAACCAGCCTCCTTTCTTTTGTGAAGTTCAGAACCTGGGAATAAAATACATGAATGGGCAAAATTAGGTTTAGAGTAGTGAGTATGTGAAATACAAAATATACTCTTGTATTATTATTATTTATCAATCATTCTATTATTTTCCATATGAACAACTGTGAACCTACTTTGGCTCACTCATTTCAGTCATATCTCAGCAGTCTTGTTTGGGAAAAAGGCAATTGAGAAATGTGCCTTTTGACTTTTGAGTTACTTAGTAATTTACTTAGAGGGAGCTTTTGGAGCTACCAGATATTAAGATACTACCAGATGTCAAGACATCAAACTAGACTAATAAAGATGATGTAGTATCAGTGCAAAGAGAAACACATATACCAATGGAACTCACCAGAATCCAAAAAGAAGGTACTAACAACCTCAAGAAAATCGTCAAAAGACCTGAGAAGGCCCTTCACAGAAGATTGCTAAGAGCTATGAGCATATGAAAAGCTGCACAGCCTCATGATTCATCAAGGAAATGAATGCAGTTAAAATCACAAAGATGTACTACTGTACATTCACCAAAAGGCTGAACATTAAAAACAATACAAAACATGGCAATACTATGAATTTCCACGGTGTGTAGGAACTGGAACCCTCATATACTGTTTTTGGGACTACAAGTTCACTTTCACGTTCTCTTTGTTAATATTTGCTACACTCGAACATATAGTCTAGGACCCAACTGTTGTACTCCCAGGAACTCCAACATAAATGCATATATACAGGAACCAAATGATATGTATAAAATGTTCTTAGCAATATTATTCATGATATTCCAATTTGGAAACAATCTAAGTGTCCATCAATAGTCGAATTAAAAAAATGTGGTATGGATGTTCCATGGTACATAATACAGCAAAAAAAATGAATCACATCTACTCTTACTAACTACATAGATCTGACAGAAAAGACAAACACCAAAGAGCACATACTGCATACTGTGCGATTCCATTAATATGAAATTAAAGGCAGGCAAGTCAAATAGTAGTTACATTTCGGGGTGGTATCTGGGAGGAAGTAATGACGGGGACTCTAAGTTCCTATGTCTTGCTCTGGATAGCTGTTTTGTGGGTTTGCTTTTTAGTGAATCATTTATCTATCTGTGCACCTGTGGGAAGTTCCTTTTTTTTTTCAAGCACAAATGATCGCTTCATGCATTTTATTGATAGTCTGTATTTTAAATTTGCAGTATGACATCTTACATGGGGGAAAATGCTTCTTCCTAAAAGATAGCTGTCATAATCAAATCAGCTTTAATATGAACAACCTTTCAAAGTCTTGTTTTGCATTAAACAAGTTAATTTTTAGCAGGTGTAAAGCACTATATGAAAACAAAGGAAACTGGATACATTCTCAAAATTTAATATAGGGCTTCCCAACCAGGAGTGTGCTGGCTAGATACTGGAGAAGGGTGTTATGTTCAGGTTTAAATGTAAAGAAAATGAGAAACTGGATTTACAAAAAGCTATCCAAATTCACATCACTTTGTGCTCTTTTCTGCTTTGTTGCACGTCTCTCCCAGAGGTCAGCAAGCCCCGGTATAACAATCATGTTTCAGTAAGTACTGTAATTCATTGAGTTGACTTAGTAATTTGTATACTTTCGAAAAAACATCTGAAAATGTAAATCACCAGTACAAGCTTTATTTGGAAAGTTAAAGTGGAAGGTCTGAAGAATTAGTATTTGCCTTATTTTTAAGTCAGACTTTTAATAAGCAACTAGCAACCTTCTATGAAAATCACTTTAAAAATTTTAGCATTCTGGAACTGAATTCTTAACTGGAACATTTCTAAAATATTATCTAATAGTCCCCATAAGTGGCAATCTCACTTGATAAAAGAAAATCCATTTTGTATCTAAAATTACAGCATAGAATAGAGTTATTGTTGGAGCGTTGGAGCTCTTAAGGGATAGGAACCATTTATCAGTTTTATGATTATTTTCATTTCTGTATAGGTGTTTTAACTCAGATTTTAAGGAGATAGGCACACCTTCTAGCACTCCGATAAAATTATAGTGCGGTATTTGTTTTTGATGATTATTTCTTGGCTAAAGACCCACAATTTGCTTTGTAGTTAGTCACTTGGATTGAGTGATAGATATCTTAAAGACATGTGGTGAAAGTGAACCCCATAATACCACTGTGCCTACTTATTTCAGGGTTCCTCTATCAGTTCCTCATCTTGCAGACTTATTCCAATACCAAGGTATGGTTGAACCAGCTGCCTAGCCTTAACTCCATTTAGTGCCCCTCTGCTCACATTCTTTTGACTGATTGATGTGTATGTGTTTTAATTGTCCAGTGTTTGGATTTTACCTCTTGATAAGTCCATTTGTCCCCAGCGCTGCTTTTAAAGATGTAGGACCACATGATGAGGTATCAAGTTGAGCAGGTACGCAATTGGCCTGGATACGTCTCTGTGCCTGTTTTATCTTCTCCCAGGAAGAGCTGCTTTGCTATAGATGTTTTCTTGGGTTTATATAAAGAACTGGACAGCAATCTTGGAAAGCTTTCTGAAGTCTAAGAACCTGAAAGGATTTGCAGGAGGAATAGTAACAAAGGCTGCCTTTGTGTCTTTGAACCCGAAGCACATAAAGAAGTTAATTTTTAAAAAAAAAAACTTAAGTTTGCCTCCTCATAACCTTTTTAAAGGTAAAACCAGTCACACTCATTCGTGTCTCGTACATATTAAATGTCTTATTCCCTAAGGTTTTGATTAGAAGTTATCAGAGGGGAATATTATATCTCCACTGTCCTGATTTTCATTATGAGGACATTCGTTAAACTCACTGGCCTTTTCTCCCACACTCATATCCACCCAGAGAGGTGTGGTGAGTTATATGACTGCACAGTCTGGGACCGAAACAGTGCAGGGGCAGTTCAGTCTCTTCTCCATTAACCCATCCGCTGCATGCATTGCTCTCTCATCTTCGCCAGATGTTTCTCCCGGATGGGAAACCACACCTTGGCCCCAGCACTGCCTGTTTGGGTGGATACATCATCCCATTATTGATGTTCCATAGAATTGCTGCACATCAAAACAAGTGGTTAAGTTCTGTGTCTCTCCAAAAGCAGACTCTCAGACAAAAACTTGGGTCCTGGTAGTTTATTTTGGAGTTGATACCAGGAAGCAGGAGTGAAAAACTGAGTAGAACGGGACAGTGGAAGAAGGAAAATCAATAATGTGTTATTGAACTGGTTTCTGCTGTGAGCCACTGGGGCTCAGTCCCTTTGGGGAGGCGTCTGAGAACCCATGCAGAGTGTATTTAGAATTATGTCTCTGAAATGTAGCATTTAACCACCCACTCCTATCTTAATTGGTTGAGGGTTACTCCTAGGAACTCCCACACCTCCTGGTAAGCTCCTGAGGCTTTACAGAAAGCGTGGGTGATTGAGGTAGGATGTTGTTAAGACACAGAAAGGATTTACAATAGCTGCAGCTAAACTTGGAGGTGGGCTGAAGGGATTTGCCCTGGGACACCAAAAGCCTCTGCTATAACCACCTTCTCCAATATTGTATTTATTGATAATAGAGATGCAGTTGTGGTATCCACATGCCTTACTCCTCCTGGTCTATTCTTGAATTGATTTAGGATTGCAAGTAGTGAAGTGTTGTTTTGGAATTTTAAAATTCTAACAGTAGCAACCCAGATTTATTTCTAATTGCTATAGACCTTATAAATAAACCAAGGTTTAAAATATTTTACACCTCCATAAATATAAAAATCCATATATGCTAGGTTAATTATTTCAACATTATCCGCAATGGCAAACACCTCAATTCCCATCCGTAAGAGATCCAGAACATACACAGTGGAGTGCTGTGAAACTACAGAAGAGAAAGGATTATCTCCGCGAGTTGGTATGACGTGATTTGGAAATATGTTGTTTAGTAATAAAACACCAAGTACAAAAGAATATATGATATGATACATTTGTATAAGATAGAGACAAAGTTAAGGATATATGTACTTATTTTTTAATTAAATGTATTGGGGTGACTTTGGTTAATAACATAGGAGCTTCAAGTTTACAATTCTACAGTACATTATTGTATATTGCATTGTGTGTTCACTACCTGAAGTCCAGTCCCCTTTCATCATCATTATAATGGACCTACTTCGCCCTCTGCCCTCTTCATCCTTGCTTTCCTCCTTCATTTCTGGAAACCACCATATGAATTCATTTGTTGCCTTCTGTTGTATATCCCATATATGAGTGAAATCATATAGTTCTTGTTTTTTTCCCATCTGACTTATTTCACTCAGCATGATATTCTCAGGATCCATCCATGGCATAATGCTGTAGTGAACACAGGGTTACATACATCTTTAGGAATAGGTGTATTCAACTTTCAGGGGTGATACCCAGAAGAGGGATTTCTGGGTCATAGGGTAGCTCTATTCTTAATTCTTTGAGGAATCTCCATATTGTGCTCTATGCAGGCAGTACAAACTTACATTCCCACCAACAGTGAATGAGGTTCCTTTTTCTCCCTCCACAACCTCTCCAACACTTGTCATTACCTGTCTTGATAATAGCCATTCTGGCACATGTAAGGTGGTATGTCATTGTAATTTTGATTTGTATTTCGCTTAGAGGAAGTGAACTTGAGCATCTTTTCATATATCTGTTGGCCATTTGTGTGTCTTTTTGGAAAAAGTGTCTGTTCAGATCCTCTGCCCATTTTTAAATTGGGTTGTTTATTTTTTGTTGTTGAGTTGTATGAGTTCTTTACATATTTAGCGTGGTAGTCCCTTATTGGAGATATTGTTTACAAATCTCTTCTCCCATTTGGTTGATCACCTTTTTTTAGTTGATTGTTTCTGTTGCTGTCAAAAACTTTTTAGTTTGGTATAATATCAACTTATACCTGCAAAAAGAATCCCATGAATGGTAAATAGAAACTAATAAAATTAGTTATTTATGAGTGTGGGTGATAACAAGGTAGAATGGTAAAGAGAAAGAATGATATCTCTTTCAGTATATTTTGAATGGTTTTTACTTTTAGAAATTTGGTAATGTGTTACACATTGAAAAATAAAATTGAATCAACAAGGATGGGTTGAAAGAAACTAAAAGTAAACTCAAACAGAAATAAACATAAGTATTTTTAAGTAAAGAACATAAGCTACAGAAAAGGAAAAGAAAAAACATATCAAAATATTTTGAAAGTACTTTGACTGTATGCTTTCAATCTACATACAAAATAAAACAGGAAAAAAATCTTAATCCCTACAATGCAAGTTTGTTTTCCATAGTGACATGAGTATAGCAATTCTGAACATTTTATATGTATTTTAGAAATTTAGCACTGCCTGCCAGGTTTCCCCTCACCATATGATCTCACCTATAAGTACAACGTAATCAACAAAACCAACAAGCAAGCAAAATATAATCAGAGACATTCAAATTAAGAATAAACTGACAGTAACCAGATGAGAAGAAGGAGGGGAATAATTGGGGAAAGAGAGGGGAAAGGTCATCAAGGAACATGTATAAAGGACCCATGAACGAAGCCAAAAGGGGTTAGGATTGAGGGTGAGGCTGTGGGTGGGTGAAGCAGGGGAGTCGTTGGGGGGAAAATGGAGGCAACCGTACTTGAACAACAATGAAAAAAAGAAATTTAACCCGGCTGGCGTAGCTCAGTGGATTGAGCGCGGGCTGGGAACCAAAGTGTCCCAGGTTCGATTCCCACCCAGGGTACATTCCTGGGTTGCAGGCCAGAACCCCCAGCAACCACACATTGGTGTTTCTCTCTCTCTCTCTCTCTCTCTCTCTCTCTCTCTCTCTCTCCCTTCTTTCTCTAAAAATAAATAAATAAAATCTTAAAAAAAAAAGAAATTTAAAAATTAAACATATTAATGTTTTAGGAAGCCATAAGTTTCTCATTGAGGGTGAACGAAATGTAACATGAATTGGGAGAAAGCAAGGGAAAATAAGCCATGGCACTGAATGCAAGTTAGAAATATCATTGTGATAATTAGTGCCCGTGTGATTGTTTTTACATACCATTCCACATTAAAAGTGAAATGGTCTAAACAAGGAATATATAAGGTGCATCTAGACTATCATTCTGTGCCATAAATTAAAGAAGCACTTAAAAAGCAATGACATTTCAAAAAGACACAAAAGCCAGTCTGATGGGCCTTATGCTATCCAAACTTGGAAAAAACTGAGCAACAAAATGAATAAAGTAAATGACAGAATGTAAGTATATCCTATTGTATAAAATGGGAATTCATGAGGACAGAGAGGTACCAACACAAAATTATCAAATAAATGGGGAGGAGGAAAAACTCTCCCTTGCAGAAGAATGCCAACTAATAAATATAGAGTAAATGAGAGAGTTAGAGAACGGCCATTTTGCAACATTATTGTAATCATTTATTCAGACAAGAATCATCAGTGGATATTAGTACTATTAGTTGAAAGTTTGGTGGGTAATGGAATATTTACACAGTCTAAAAAAATATCCTAGGCCCTGGCTGGCGTAGCTCAGTGGATTGAGCATGGGCTGCGAACCAAAGTGTCGCAGGTTCGATTCCCAGCCAGGGCACATGCCTGGGTTGCAGGCTATGACCCCCAGCAACCGCACATTGATGTTTCTCTCTCTCTCTCTCTCTATCTCCCTCCCTTCCCTCTCTAAAAATAAATAAATAAAAATCTTAAAAAAAATATCCTCACTGATTTCTTATTGACTACAAAAGAAGTTTATAGTGAAGAAACTTGGTGGATATACCCTTATAAAGTGATCAAAGTTAACACCTTTAATAATGAAACAGACAGACATTGTGTACCTTTTGATACAAAGCATTATGAATAGGACCCTATACATAGTGTCCTTGCCAAAAATGATTAAGCCTGAATCTAAACATGAGGAAGCATCTTATAAACTTAATTGAGGGTAATTCTACAAAGTAACTCGTCTACACTCTGGGCTGCTTCTATATGAAAAGGCAGTAAAGAGACCCGACATCTAAATGCACTGTTGATCCTGGACTACGTCCTGGACCATGGGGAGAAAACAATATAAAGAATGTTATTAGTACACTTGGCAGCATTTGAGTATGGACACATGCACAATATATATTAGATAACAATATTGCATTAAATTCCCAAATCTAATGGTAGTACTATTAAGAGAATGTACTTTTCCCTAAGGCTATATGTCCTAAAGTATTAAGGGGTAAAGAGTCATGTTACTGGCCCTGGCTGGTGTGGCTCAGTGGAGTGAGTGTCGGCCTTTGAACCGAAGGGTGGCTGGTTGTTTCCTAGGCAGGGGACCTGCCTGGGTTGTGGGCCAAGTCCCTGGTTGGGGGCATGCAAAAGCAACTGATTGATGTTTCTCTCACACATTGTTGTGTCTCGTGCTCCTTTGCCCTCTAAAACTAAATAAATAAAATATATTTAAAAATCTTTTTAAAAAGAGTTATGTTGCTAGCTTGGATGGAGCTGGAAAACATTATGCTAAGCGAAACAAGCCAGGCAGTGAAAGACAAATACCATATGATCTCACCTTTAACAGGAACCTAAACAACAAAACAAAGAAACAAGCAAAATATAACCAAAGACACTGAAATAGAGGACAGGCTGACAGTGACCAGAGGGGAGAGTAGAGGGAATTTCAGGGGACATTGGGAAGGGTTCACGGGAACAAACTTAAAGGACACATGGTCAAAAACTAGGGGGAGGGTGGTAATGGGTGGGAAGTGGGGAGGGGTGGGAGAGGGGCTGGATTGGGAGTAAAAAGGAGAAAACTGTATTTGAACAATGATTAAAATAAAATTTAAAAAAAGAGTTATGTTGCTGACAAAGGATTGAATTCAGTAACTCGGCAAAACTTATAATATTTACTGTACTATAATGCATAAGTATATTCTATATAATATAATGCATAATATTTATTATGTTAAATATGGGGAGAGCAGATATAGCAATGTATATTTTTCCTGCAACCTTTATGCAAGTTGGAAGTATTTTTCAAAATAAGTACTTAAAAATTAGAAGGAAATGCTTTTATTTATCTGTAATTTAATATTTTTAAATATTAATAAATTTTCTCAATGCATTTTGAAACACTGTGTGTGGGACTTAGTGTATACTGTAGTAACTGGCACATACACAGTATGTCTAAAAAACTAGAAAAATTATTTGAGCCAAATACACTCTAATTGGCTAAATTTTGTGACTCGTGTTTTATTTCTTGGAATGTGAGTCCAAATAAGGGTTATTCCTCAGGCCTAACTTGTGCCAAACCAATAAAAAATGTATTTCTCTCTAAATTGGGATACTTACTTTGATTAGTAGTTGTACTTTTATTACATTTTTTTCAATTAATGATGAATGATTGGAGGAGGTCTTACCTAGTTTTGGCCATGATTATTTTAATATTAATTTACAGAATACTTTGCAGATAAATTCAAAAGATAGCATAGACTTATCAAAAATTAATTTAATCTCCATTAACCAAGATGCTTTAAATTAAAGACCTGGATGCATTAAATATAATTTTTACCATGTACAGAAATCTTTTGAAAACGATCTGAAGTATACTATGACAAGATAAAGGGCTTTTTTAAATCATATCAATCCAAATTTTAATATATACTTAGATGTGGATGACTAATATAACAAGCTGAAACTCCTCATTAGGGATAAACATAGCTACCTAGAATTTGACAGCAAAATCAGAAGAATAAATACTCATATGTAAAATGTCCTAGATAACCTTTACAAATATGCTTACTGGATTTATAATTCCAGGAATATGGCATAGGTCTACTTTTCTTATTCCTCCCACTAAATTCAACTAAAACCCCTAAAATTATATTTAGACAAACATAATAAGACTCTAAGAGAATGAAGAAGATGACAGATCAGGTAGGGATCCAAGGACCTAAAGCACAGTATGCTGGTGGGTCTCTTGCATTTTCTTTTTGCTTCATATACCCCAGAGTTGAAGCTGAGTAAGCTGGCTTCAGAAATGCTAAAGAATGCAGATAAAAAATATGTATCACAGGATGGATTCTACCTGCAGATTCACGCAAAACTAATTTGTATGATTTAGATGATGAAAACTTGGACTTTTAAGCTAACACGACTTAGATAACAATCTGGGCGTGTGTCGATTCTGTAATGGGTTGAGACTTTGAATACCTTGGTATAAAGTGAAGGCATTTTGCCTATGGGGTGGACGTGTATCTTTGGCAGCCAGGGGTAGACTATGGTAGACAGAATAATTGCCCCCAAAGAAGGTTAGTTCTAATGATGCCCATAACTCATTAATATCTTCCCTTACATGGTAAAGGGGTCTTTGCAGAGGTAATTAAATTAAGAACTTTCAAATGAGGAGGTTATTCTGGGTTTTTTGTTTTGTTTTTGGTTTGTTTGTTTGTTTTGTTTTTCGGCAAGCCTAACATACTCACCTCGTTCTTTACGAGGGAAAGAGGACAGTGGAAAAATCAGTCAGAGCTAGAGATGTAATAATGGAACCAGCAGTCATAGTGATAAGATTGCTGACTGAGGGCCACAAGCCAAGGAATCTGGAAGGAAAAGGCAAGGAAATGGATTGTCTTCCAAAGTCTTCAGAAGAAGCTCAATCCTGCAGACATCTTAATCATGGCCCACTAAGATTCATTTTGGAATGCCGACATCCAGAGGTATAAGAAAATAAATTTGTGTTTTTCTAAGCCACATAGTTTGTGGATATTAATTCAGTAGCAATAGGAAATTAATACCCATTTGAAGCAAAAATTGATACAACTGAAAGGAGAAATAAAACAAATTTGTAGTTGGAGACTTCAACATTTCTCTCAACAATTGAGAGAATGACTAGAGAGAAATCATCAAGGATATAGAAGAGCTCAGTAGTACCAGAAAAAAGAAACAGAATCTGATTGACATTTGTGAAACCTTGAATACAACAACAGCAATATGTACATTATTTTCAAGTCTCCATGCAGCATATATGTATAGATGATTTCCTGGGCTAAGAAACAAATACCAACAAATTTAAAATTAAAATTATATGGTTCTCTGACCATAGTGCAATCAAACTAGAAATTAATAACAGAAAGATAACAAGAAAGTTTCCAAATACTTGAAAACTAAGTAACACACTTCTAAATTGTCTGTAGGTCAAAATATCAAGGGCAATAAAAATGCATTAACTGAAAATGAAAGCACAGCACACTGAAAGTTGCGCACCACAGCTAAAGCAATGCTTAGAGGGAATTTTATAGCCCTAAATGTATACATCAGAGAAGAGGAAAAATCCCAAATCAATAATCTAAGCTATAATTTAGGAAAAGAAGAGTATACCCTGTAACAGCAAAGAGGAGAAAAAGAAGAAAATAATAAAGAGAAGTGAACAATGAAATTGAAAACAGACAAAACAATCCAGAAAGTCAATGAAGCAAAAAGCTAGTTTTTTGAGTAGATGAATTAAATTGACAAACTTCTAAGAAGACTAAGAAAGCAAAGATAGAGGTGACATAAATTACCAATATCAGGAATGACAGGGCCTGTCACTCCATATACTATACACATCAAAAGCACAACAAGTGAATACTACAAATAAGTGTACACACATAAATCTGACAAATTAAATGAAGCAGACGTTTTCCTCAAAACACCCAAATTACCACAACTCACCCAATATGAAATATATAGTTTGAATAGCCCTATAACCAACAAGGGAACTGTATTTGTAATCAAACAACTTGTCACAAAGAAAATCCCTGACCAGATTACTTCAATGGAGAATTTTACCTACCATTCAAAGAACAAGTAACAGCAATGCTATACAATTTTATTTGGATCGGAAACAGAAGACGATGGAATACTTTCCCATTCATTTAATGAGGTTAGTATTACCCTGACACAAAAAGAAGAAAAAGACAGCATAAAAGAAGAAAAATGCAGACCAATGTATTTCATATATACACAAAAATCCTAAACAAAGTATTGTGAAATGGAATGCAAAATGTAGAACGAGGATTTTACCCTACAACCAAGTGGAGCTTATTACAGGAAATCTAAGGCTGGTTTAATATGCAAAAATTAATCAGTGTTGATGGAAAATGATTTGAGTTTGTGTGGCGGGCACACAATGCAATACACAGATCATGTATCATAGAATTGTACACTTGAAACCTATATAGTCTTATTAACTAACATCACCCCAATACGTTGTTTAAAAGTTAATCAATATAATTCAGGCTAAATAGGAGAAGTTACATGATTATATAAATCAGTGAAGAAATAGCATTTGAGAAAAGTCAATACTATGATAAAAAAAGAACTCTGAGAAAACTAGAAATAGAGAACTTCCTCAACTTAATAAAGAGTATTCTGTACCTACAACTAAGATTCTTTTTTTTTTTTTAAGATTTTATTTATTTATTTTTAGAAAGGGGAAGGGAGGGAGAAAGAGGGAGAGAGAATCAATGTGTGGTTGCTCACATGGCCCCCACTGGGGACCTGGCCTGCAACCCAGGCATGTGTCCTGAGTGGGAATCGAACCTGCGATGCTTTGGTTCACGGCCCACGCTCAATCCACTGAGCTATGTCAGTCAGGGCACAAGTAACATTCTTAATGGCAAAATGCTAAATGCTTTCCCCATAAGATTAGGAAAAAGTGAAGAACTTTTTTATTCTCACCACTCTCATGCAACGAGGGGATGGAAGTTCTGGCCAGTCAACAAGAGCAAGAAATGGAAGTAAAACCATACAAATACGAAATGAAAAGTAAAACAGTCATGAGACACATAATGTTTTAGTTAACAACAGACTGCATATATGATGTGTTCCCATAAGATTGTAATGAAACTGAAATATTCCTGTCCCCTAGTGATGTCATAGCTGTCATAACAAAGCCTAATGAATTACCAAATACCCTTGTGTTACAATTGTCTGCAGAATTCAGTACCTCAATATGCTGTAGAGGTTTCGGGCCTGTGAGCTGATGGTGAACAGTATTTGTCACTCCAAAGTATCTCTATTAGGCATAAGAGCTATTTTAGGCTGATTAATCTTAAGAAACAGCAGACATGGGAGACGCTCTGAAAACCAAGTAGAAGTTGTCCTTTTTAAAACAAGAAAATATAGATGGCAAATAAGCACATGGAAAGGTGCTCAACAACTTTAGCCATTAGGGGAATGTAAATGAAACCACAATGATATATCACCTATTAGAATGGCTAAAATAAAAAAAGTCACAGTACCAAATGTTGGCAAAGATGTGGAGAAATTCATACATTGATGTTGGGTGTGTGAAATGCTATAGTCACCCTAGAAAATTTAGAATTTTCTGAACTTTATTTTATTTTATTTTTTAATTAATATTTTTGAGTTTTATTCTTGTTCAAGTAGTTTTCTGCCTTTTCCCTCCACCTCTGGCCCGACCCCAGCCATCCCCACTTCCCTCCCCTGTTTCCACCCCGCCTTGTTTTTGTCCATGTGTCCTTTGTAGTTGTTCCTGTGAACCCTTACCCCTTTCCGTCGTTATCCTTCTCCACCCTTCTCTCTGGTCACTGTCAGTTTGTTCTTAATATCCATGTCTCTGATTCTATTTTGCCTGCTTGTTTGTTTTGTTGATTAGGTTCCAGTTAACGGTGAGATCATATGGTATTTGTCTCTTACTTCCTGGCTTATTTCACTTAGCATAATTGACCTTTTAATTTTGCTATAGCTGTGGATATGCATGGAGTTGTGGGAAATAATACAGTGAGATCCTGTGTAATTTTTACCCTGTTCAGGAATTTTCATTAGGCAAATAAAAGATGTAAGGCAACATCTACCATTATGTTGACATTTGTTCTGTTCTTGGTAGAAAAAAATAAAACACCTATGAAAAACAACATAAATAGAATGCACATTCTATTATTACTGGGTTGAGAGTTTTAAAGATACCAGTTACCTCAAGTTGGTTGATATTTTCAATGTTTTGTTGTTGGGGTGCATACAAATTTGGGACTGATCATTTTTGATGGGTTTACTCTTTTGTTGCCATCTTGTCTTCATCTTTCTGCCTGATGACATTTGTTTGTTCTGATCCTAGGAATACAATGTTGGTTTGATATTTGGAAATAAATCAATATAAGCACCTAGTTGCCAAATAAAGGAGACAAGTCACATAATCATCAGATAAGAGATGCAAAAAAATACCCATTTGATAAAATTCTAGACCTGTGTGATTTTTTAAAAAAAGAAACCCTTTGCAAACAAGGAATAGAATGAAATTTCCTTAATGTGATAAAGGGCGTATATGAAAAGCCCACAGCTATCTTAATACTTAACAGTGAAAGGTTAAATATTTTCCTCCTAGGATAGGGAGGAAGACATGGGTATCTGCTTTCACCATTTCCCTTTTACATTATACTAGACATCTTAATCATCATAATGAGGCAATGAGAATATAAAAAGGCAGAATGATTAGAAACAAAGAAGGAAAACTGTCACTACTTATAGATGACATGAATGTATATGTAGAAAACACTACAGGAAAATAGGATTTTCACAGGAAAATCCTAGGACTAACACTTTAATTTATTAAAACAACAAGATACAAACTCATTATATATAACCATTGTATTTCTATGTACTTTAAGCAAACATTTGCAAATATTTAAATTTTTAAAAATATACAAAATCACAAACAAGATACCTGAATATGTTTAATGAAAGATGCATTTCTTCTAATTTTTGAGAGACATGAAAGGACATCTAAATAAATGGAGCAAAAGTAACATATTCATAGATTTGAAGACCAATATTTTTGAAGTGCCCATTCCCTCTAAATTTATCTATAGATGCAACACATTCTCAATCAAAATTTATCTTATAGGTATCTGCACATACAAACAAAATGAAAGTTACATACACAGAATGACTTCTGCAAGAGTTCATAGCAGCCTTTTCATAATCGCCAAAATATGGAAGAGCCCAAGTATGTATCTGCACGAGAATGCATAAGTAGTTCACAGTGTTGTATATTCTTATAGAGGTATACTAATTCAGCATTTTAAAAGGAGAACATTACTGAACCACAAAACAAACCAACAAACCAACATTAAGTTGAATGAAATGAAAAGAGTACAAACTTTATCATTTCACTTTCATGAAGTACTAGAGCAGGCAAAACTAAGGTGTGATGAGTCAAATCAAAAGCGGTTATCTCTAAAGGGACAGAAGAAGACTTTCTGGGGTAACAGAAACATTCTGTTTTGTTTTGAGTGGTCATCACATGGGTGTACGCAATTGCCAAAACTCATCATACTGAATCCTTAAGATCCCTGTGCTTTAGTTCATGTAAGTTATACTTCAGTAAAGTAATGTTGCCTAGGTTATTATTGACTAAATTATTGGCCTCATGAATTTTCAGAAAAGTATTCTGGGAAGTTTAAAAACTTGCTGATATTATCTATGTAAGTCATAGAGTCAGTCAAGCTTTTCAAAAAAAAAACTCTTCTTTTGGACACTGGACATTGGCAGAGAAAAGTTCATAAAAGAAAGTGCCTACTGATAAACATTGTATGAAGGCTGTGTTTTTCCCCAGGGGTGTTCTAGCTGTCTTTAGGCTTTATGGTTAGAGTTCAGAATATCTGACAGGAATGTCCTTGACACCGTTATGATGGTCTCCATTATTACTTCAGCAAGAGGAATGTTTTAGTGCCCTTTTTCTATCTCTTTACATTATGCTGTTAGCTTTAAGCCTCAGAGCAGAAGTACAGTAAAGTGGATGACTGATTGAAATAGTGAAAACCACCAAACAGCATATTCGTAAACTATTACAATGAAATAGCACACGTGTTAAACACTTCCTGTTTTAATATACATAGAAGCTGTGCTATCTAGAATTCTTCATGGGGTATATCAGTTAGTTACCTATTGCCGCAGTGATGTTGCATAACACACCACTCCAAAACTCTGTTTTAAAACAGCACTTATTCCTTCTCACGAATCTGTTTTGCTGATTCATGCACCTGCAGGACAGGAACTGCAAAGTCAGATGGCACAGAGTCTGGATACCAAGCAGAAGGAAGCACTTCGGTCAGTGATGAAATTTATCATATGAGGATCTCGAGTTTTGAATAAAAATTTTAGGAAGCCTGTTGGTAAGGTATGGATGTAAGAGCTTATTGCCCCACTGAATCATCTGGATGATATATCAAAGGAAACCAAGAGCCTTGGGACATTATTACCTAGAATTCAAAGTTTTGCCTAGACAATAAATTCTTCTAACTGCTTCACTATTTTATTTTTCTATAGCTGCATAGATCAATTTGGGGATAATCAACAAGATTGAATTTGTCCACCCATGAACACACTATATCTCTCAATATATAGTTAGGTTGCTATTGCCTTTGGTTTTTAATTTTTGAGTTTCCTGGAATACCATTTTTATAGAACCCCTCCCCATCTCAAGGAAGGAACATTTTGATTATTTAGAGTTGCAAATAATTATACTTTTTAATTTATTCCCAAGGTGGGACATGCAGTCCCTTAGGCTATAAGCTGTCTCAATTCAGTTGCTTTGGTTTGAGTGCGATGGAAAATATGAAAACTAAGTCTAAACTTCAGTCTCATTGCTTATGCCTACCTCACCTCAAATATTAACTGACAGCATTCAGGATGATTGGTGAGTGCCTAAAAGGTCAGAGTGATAAGGCAACTGAAGTGGTATCATGGTTTTTGATCCTACACCTGATCAGTTTCAGAACTCAGTCATCATTAAAAATTCCTTATCAGTACACAATGCTGCATGCACCAAAATGTGTACACACAATCTCCATTCTTCCCTGGGGAGATCAATTCCCCTCCCCACTTCCCTGTTTCCCTGCCAACCCAGATAGGATTATAAAGATTGAGACTTAAATTGATTTTTTTAAAGCTTCAAGCTTTAGAATTTTCATAATAAGCTCTGAAATTAATATGCAGCTCAGCCTACTTCTGAAAGCTGTCAAGATAGCTAAGGGTCAAGTTATCTCTCTCTCTCTCGATGACTATCTGGGTCTCTTTGGGCATTAGAAGTGGCAGCAATGTTCCTCGGCTCCCCAAATTTGTGTTTTTACACTTATGAGTGAAGGAGTGTAATTGTAACCACTAGGGAGTCCACCCTTTGCAAGTGTTCCTTCTTCACCTATCCTAAGGTTGAGATAATGGGTGTACACCCCATCATAAAGCACAGGAAGAGGAGGGAGAAGACAACAGTAAGTGAAGTGGTAATCCTGTATGGTGTCACCTGAGATTTCCAACTGCAACAACAGAGGGTGTGAATTCCTTATAAGGCTTTCCCAGCATGTTGACAGTCACTGACCATCTCAATGAGAGCTTAACCTGGAACTATTCCTCAGAAGTGGTGCCAAGAGAGAGATATCAGGTGATTCAGTTTCCCAGGGGCATGGAACTATTCCAGGAAGCAAGGGAGTCTCTACAATTCATAGGGAAGCATATTGCAGCTACTTTCAATAATGACATATGGAGACTCCCTATGCTAGGAGCTTCCTTTATCTGAACTGTCTTGGAAACTGTGACTCACCAGAGATGTTGATGACAAAAGCCACTAAAAAAAGAGTGAAGCAGATAAAAGTCACAATTCTTAAATTATTACTTTGGAGAATGGTTCACTGGCTAGACTATCACCAGAATTTCTTCTGGGTAAGGACCATCCCTGGGAGCATAAAATGGCTTCGATTTCAAGAAACTCAAGGTGTGTGGTCTCCTCTGATGTCATAACGTGTTAATATCTTCCCTCATGCATAAGGAGACTTGATTTTCTATTAGCCTATCAATAAAGTTCCAAAAAAGAACAAATAATGATTTTCACCCAAACAACAAAAAGCCACCTAGAATCACAAGTACCTAAACCTTTTCTTTGGACTAACCAGTTATGGTAACCTTGAATCCTAACCCATATTTTAGATTTCAGTTGAGTCTCAGATAGAGGGTTATACTAAGATGGACATGTCATGGACCAAAATGGGCTTGTCTTTGTTTATTTCTTTTATACATTAAGGCTTTCATTGAAATGCACATGTGATAGTAGACAGAATATATCAGCTGCATAGTGATATTTAGCTTCATGTACTGAATGTCAGTAGAGTAGGAGAAGATAGTTGTAGTAAGAGGAATGTACTTTATAAATGTGAATGTCACTATGGCAAATTTAATTGGAACTTAAAGATTTTTTGAACTTGGTGTGTTGCCTGATCTGTAACAGACTGTGTTGGGAAATATGATTTTATATCACAAGAATATTTTGTGCTTTTTAAGATTTCCATTAATATTCTTATATAACACTTATTTTTGAATAGAAGCTAATGTGTGTCCTTATATATCTGTAAATAGAGCATGTCTTGTTTTCCATGTTACATAGTTTACAACCATAGCCAATATAGTAATTGTGATATTCTGTCTGCCAAGATTATGGGTAAAGATTAAAAGCATCCTCACAAAAATTAAATCTCAACATTCGGTTTTGTTTAAACCTTACACTTGGGACTGGGGCACATGTTGAACCTCTGGGCATCTCTCAGTCTGTTCTGAGAACCTGAGTAACCCAGACCTCACAGAAAGCTGTTGTTTTTCTCATCTTTTAACCCTTTTCTGCAATATTCTGGGTGCCACTTTTATAGCATATCAGAAACAACGCATCTGCATGTCAATGTGTTATTTTTATACTTTCTGGATTTCTGACAGAAGGTACAAAGCCAAACAGTATGTATATAGATAATAGTAACTAAGCTATGTTTATCTTTCAGAAAGTATGTTCGAGTTCCATTCCAATGGTGAATCAACAAGAATTGCAATAGAAGGACACATTCTCCTTCTCATCATTTGTAAACCTCATGTAATGGTTTCCATGTCTTGGATATGGACTAACCAAGATTGACGTAGAGAGAAACAAGGGCTTAAATCGGGCAACAGGGGTTGGAGAGCGAAGAGTAAGATAAGATGGGGACTATGAAGCTAAAATGAACAGGGGGATTCACGAGCATTGATGTAAAAACATGAGGGCTGGTAATCAAGTGTAGTTTTCTCTTTATTTTTACCACCTGGTCTTTTCCTTCACCCACCAATGCTTCTCTTTTACCACCATTGGTTCCTGTTGACATACACCAGACTTACAAAATTTATGTGGTGGTTCACAACCCTGGGGACACCCATACTGGAGTGAGAGCAGCTGAGAAAGGGAGAAGGGGGAAGGAAAAAGGAAACTCCCACCTAACATGGAAATAGGGACTTTGTTGACACGTACCTGGTAAGCAAATTAACTATGCATAGAGAATTGGCTCTTAGGCATTTTGCTCTCAAACATCCTATTTTCTTTTTAAAATTTAAAAACCTTTGCACAAACCTTTTCTATAATGTTTTTCACCAAATGAATTGAATTTGTAATTCTCTAAAATGTCAAGAAATACATTTTGGAAGTAACTTGCATTTCTGTAAGATGCAGTTGATCCATGAAAATTAAAAGTAGATCACAGTTCTCATTCTTTTCTTTCATATGTATTCTAAACATCTAGAGTTAGTCATTTTTATTTGGTGGGTAGAAATTACTAATTCACTCCTAAAACCCACTATATTTCATTTGCTTGAATGGTCAATCCCTAAAACAATACATGGTGCGACAACCAATGACAAATATCTTGGTGGCATATGATAATAAGCATTTCTTTCATTTATGTCTAAGGGTATGGTGTAGGTTGGCTGATCTAAGCCTGACTGGCTTATCTTGACTGTTGGGATTTTGCTGGGGCCCCTCTGCTCCATATGTCTTTGACCTTCTTCCTGGGGTCAATAGGCTAACCTGGCCATGTTTTCCCATGATAATGTCATAAGTGCAAGAGAGTAAGCCCAATTATAAAAGAGATTGTCTAGAATTCGCACACATAAATTTTGTTATCATTCCATTGCTCAAAAGAAGGCATATAGTCTAATGTAAAATCAAGGGATTGGGGAGTGGTCTTTAACAGGGAGCTTTGCAAAGCCACATTGAAAATGTCCTGGAATCAAAGAGGGAAGAATTGGGGCCATTAATATAATCTTGCATATCTTATAAACTCAAATGTGACGTTTTCTCCATTTCTCTTTTCAGATGTACATGCATACATATTTATATGTAGATAAAATACACACGTGCATAAATATTGGTAATTAAAAATAGTATTTTATACTAAACATACAACTTTAAGAGGAAATCATTTGGTAAGGGAGGAAACAAATTGGTAAGACAAACTATCCAGATAACCTGAATTAATTTTTCAGTAGTTTCTTTGACTATATCCATCACATAGGTAGTTCTCATTTCTTTTTATCAAAAAAATCCATGAAATGAATTTCAGTTATTGTAGGGATGGCACTGGAAAATTCCCTTGAATGAATCAGCAGCATAGAGGGAAAAAGCCCACACACTCCGTAGGTATGTATTTCTCAGATTCCTATGTATTGCAAAGAGACAGATAAGAAAATACCTCTAAGGAAATCTCAGCCTAGCCTTGCTCAGGTACCTGAGTCACTGTTTAACACCGCCAATGTGACACTGCAATTTTTTAGAGCTCAGATAAATCACCAAGCCTCACAGAGCTATGAGTATCATACCATGTTCTGCAACGCTGCCAGATCCCACTGCCCTCCCCAGCCCAACCACAGGAGGCTGAAGTTACTCATCAAATGATTTTCTCTCCTTTAGCCCTGACTGCCAGCAATTGCTTATGTTAGCTCTCAGAGCATCCCCTATCTATTCTAGCCCCTTTTTCTTGCTATTGTCCTCATTACCGTTTATTGATCTATTGAAAAAGCATCCTCAAAAGAACCTCTCCCCTTTCCCTATTATTCTAATCTAATCCATCATGTATACTATTCCCATAGTCTAATAAACATCCTTCCAAAAACACCTGTACACATACAAATCCGTGACCTTCTTTGGTTCTGAACATCCTGGCTTTATTCCGATCCTTCCTTTTTCCCAGTTGAATCTCCCAATCCCTAATAATGTATTTGCATTCTAGAGTGACCAGCCCATAGTAGTTTGCCTGGACTTTCCAGGTTTTAGCAATAAAAGTCCTATATCATTTCCAGGGAAACCTGGATGGTTGGTCATTCAGCTCACAAAAACAGTTCACATACACACCCACACCAACCATGTAATATGTTTAGTGAATCCGTACTGAGCACCTAATATGTACCAGGCATTGTCCTGGAGACTGGAGATTCAGCAGGAAACAATAAGACAGGTCTTTTTTTATAGGCCTCAAAATTCTAATGGGGAAAGACAGATGCTACATGAATAAAATGTATATGTCAATGATGAGACCTGCTGTGAAAAAGGTAAAGCAAGGGAGTCAAGATTTTGGTGAGCAGCTAATATTTTTACTGGGGAAAAGGGAAGTTCTCTCAGATAAAACTTCTACACACATTTCACAATTAATAGCTTGTACGTCCCCTCATGTGCCCAAATACCTGATTCATTTTTTCATGTATTTATTAACATGTTCATTCATAACACAAGTTTCTAATTTTTTAATTTATTCATACTTGCCATTGACATATAGTATTATAGTAGCTTCAGGTTACACCACACATTTTACTGCCTTGCCTACTATCCACTAGATATTGAGTTAGAAATTGCTGACAAAAAAGGGAATGAAACTCACACATTCCCCTCTGTCATGGTCCTTGTAGTTAGTGCAAGAAAAACTTGAACCAATAGTCACACAAATACATTAATAATTGTACATTGCGATAAGCACTAAGAAGTAACTCAATGGGAAAGTATTCAGTATTTACAGCATGGTCTAATTTTGATTCAGGAATTAAGGATGTTTTCAGAAGAATTCACATTCAAGTCCCCCAACATGTGTAAAATTAGCCAGTGGAATAGTGTTGGGGAGGAAGAACCTTCTAGGCACAGGGAGAAGCGCGTGTAAAATGCTGAGGAAGGGAAATTAAAGCTCCTGGAACAGAAAGCCCGTCTGTGTGGAGCACAGTGAGTGTTAACAGTGGTGGGTGAGCAGTGTTGCAGGGAGAGGAGCCTGGATCGGGGAGGTCCTTATCATCCAGAGTATCTCGGTCTTCGTTACACAATGTTTTCCAAACTTCTGTTGCCTGGTCCCATCTTTATAGATTCTGCTTTGGGATACAGATTGGGCATTAGGTTTTTCAAAGTTTCCCATTGGTGAATATTTTTCCCAAGTATAACCTTTCTCCTGTTTTCTCAGATAAGAAGACATCTCATTCCACTTTTTAGTTACTGGAACTGTACATATTTTTTCCAAAGTTCAAGTACTGTCTTTTCTTGGAGTTTTTTTCTCTTTCCCCAGATGAAGATAGCCTATCCTTTCCCTTTGTCCTTCAATGTCTTGTTTAGATTCAGCATTAAAGAGCATGAAAAACTAACGTTTTAATTAATTTTGCAGACAACTTTGAACTGGCTTTCTTGCCCATCAATTTCCTTGTTCGTTTTTGCCTCATTTCCGTCTCCCTCCCTGACCCTCAAAAAATTAGTATACAGGCTTGACTGCTATAGAAATTAGGTATGAGTTTATTAAATGGAATAGGCTACCACCTTTAGAGGAGAGAAATGCACGAGACAGTACAATATCTCTAAATGTTGGGTTTACATTCATGAGGGTGAATAAGCTTACATCCAGTCACATTACTTGGCTGCCTTTGAGATAAGCACAGGCAAAAGTAATTGTCATCTTTGATTTAGTGTTCTAAGGCAAGATGAAAAAAAGATGGTGTTCTGCAGGCTCTAAATTTGATCTTACTTTAATCATTTTATTTTCCATTATAACTTTTTTAAAGTTGGGAATAAACAACACTGAACTCTTCTTTATTCATATTTTTCTGGTGAACCATATGTCTAAATAGTGTTCATTTGCTTTAGATATTACTTACATCATTTTTAGTTAGTGCCTCTGATCTTGTTAAAAAAAGAATCCGTTTTTATTTTTTAATCAAGAATTCTGTCTTTGATAGTGAGTTACCAAGAAAGGAATAGATATAAAACCTAAACTATCCAGAGGGAATTTCCCTGGCCTGCTTTGTGGAGATAGCCCAACATCAGGCAGGGTTATTAATCTCACCTTTCTTTATGGATCCCAATTTTTTATTCCTGGTCCTCTTGTTGAAAGAAAACCAAAATCAATTAAATTAAAACTTACATATTTTATATCAACATTCTTGCATGAAAATTAAATGAGTATTATTAACTCAGTGATCTGTAAACACAGATGTGGAGAGGAAGGCAGAATAATATTTCCATTCTAAAACTCCTGTATGAATTTGACTACCTTTGATTGCAGGTAGGACAAAAATGATCTGAACAAAATGTTAAAAGTGTGAAAATATGGGGTGGGGGAAAAATAGGTTTACAGTTGTTTGTATGGAAAATAATACAATAATAAATAATAGAACAATAAACTGTGTTTTGCGTACTCACAACTGTAAGCCTACTTTTGCCCCACTGTGTATTTTATTGCGATGACCAAAAAGACCAAGAGGTTCGCTCCAGAGTTGGTTATTTCAGAGGATCAATGCCATGTTTAAGGTCAGGTTTATCCGATACCTGTTTTGCTGTCCTTCCTGCTTCAACTGTTTCAAGGAGGTCCTCGAGCTAACTTCCCTCGTAATAATGAGATGACTGCCACAGTTCTTGGTATCATATCCAAACGCAACAAAGTCCAGAGAAACATTCCTTGGCTTTCTCCAGTCTCCTTAAGAAAAAGCAAGGACACGCTTCTCCTAAACTTTCATTCTCCTTTGCCGCCCAGAAGCCTTCCTCTCACAGTTTCATTTATCAGAATCATGCAACCAGCCCGTGTCCAAAGCAAAGAAAATGGCATCACAACTATGGGCTCAGTCCTATTAAGAACCATCTCTTGGTAGTGGTTCCCAAATGCATGGCCCCAGGGAGGAGAGTAGGTACTTGAACAAAAGCGAGCAAAAGTAAGAGGATGAGAACAGATGTAGGGGACAGCAGTGTCTGCTATAACTGGCATGGGGTTCAAGATATATGAACTGTAGACCATTGTATTTCTTCTTTAAACCAGGAGGTTTTAACACTCAAATCAGAAGCTTTAAGAAAGGCTAGCTCGAGCCCTGGCCTGATGGGCATCATCCTGTACACCAAATGTTTTGAGTTTGATCCCTGGTGGAGGCACATAGGGGAGGCAGCCTATTTTTGTTTCTGTTCACATGGAAGTTTCTATCTCTCTTTCCCTTACTCTATCTCTAAAATCAATAAATATATCCTTGGGTGAGATTTAAAAAAAAGAAAGCAAGAAAGGCTACTTTGATATTTTGTTGATTTTAAAACGTGAAGTAAACCTCTTCCGAGAAAAAACAGCTGTCACATTAGTTTGTTCACGTTTTTTATTAAAAACTGGAAACTGAGTCCTAGCCTGGAGGATTTTAAATAACCAAGCCTTAAAAAAGTTTAAGCAGTGGCCTCTGGGTTCCTTTCTCTTATTATTTTGGTATTTTTTAATAAAAAGACATCTTAGCATTTTGGAATTTTTAAACCATGTGTGCCTGTAGTGTGAAAATATTAGGTTGATGGTAGGTTGGGGGAATGTGGACATTGTGTAGCTCAGGACTTGGGATCAGGATTAAGAGCTGGTGTTTGGGTTAAGAAAGATAAGCTGTTAGAGTTGGAAGGAGTGACTCAAGTTGGGAAAATGGGTGAATCTAAAATTGGGAGTGAGGGAGGGATGGAGTTCATTGGATTGTAGAGTTTCAGAGAGTGAGTCCCAAATTTGACAGTTTACCTCTCAGGGACTGTTGTCAAATACACTAGTGACTAAAATACTAGGATAGGAAAGGCTCTGTTCATGTCCAGGAGTCAGCACACAGTAAAGAGAGAGTTATTCTACCCATTTGCACAAGGAATTCTGAATAACTGTGATGTTCTGACAATTCAGAAAGTTAAGAACCTGATGCGACCAGCAGTTCCCCAGGGAGAGAGACTGGTGGACGGCAGGAGTGGGCATTCTCCTTTCAGTATGTTGGACACCAGGGGCCCCAGCAAGGTCCACAGTCAAAAACGTCATGTTTATTCTCCCAGCTAAATAGAAGAGTTTTTATTTCTTTTTATTACACATGGTCAGATATCCCCCCCAACACTAAATTCCCTTTGCTGGAAATGTATTTAGGGGTTTTGTAGCAATGTTTATAATTTTTTTCTTACTGTGCTTGCTTAGTTTTGATATCAAGGTTACATTCACCACATGAAATGATATAATTAGCTTTCATTTGTTTGTTCTTTGAAATACTTGGGTAAGATAGGATGTGTGTCACCCCAATAAACTCAGGAAGAATAAAACTTTTTAAAAAGGTAGGATGTGTAAACTTTCTGAATGGTGAGTAGAGACTTGCCTAAAAATCATCTGGCCTTGTTATTTTTATCAAGTAGAAATTGCTATTGTTTTGTTTTCCCTGCAGTTCAGTTTCTCCAAATGTTACTGGGTGTGTGTGTGTGTGTGTGTGTGTGTGTGTGTGTGTGTTCCCTGTTTCTTCTTAAGTCACTTTTAGCGTTTGTAGTCTCTAGATTATTTACCCATTTCACTTAATTTTTCAAAAAAGGTTGGGAATATTTTTATATCATTGTAAGTTTTAGAATGTTTCCAACAAGCCTAATTATTTGTCAGATGGTAAGATAATGAGCCCCCACATAAATAATGTGAAATATGAAACCATACTACAATTAATCTGGAAGATGAGTCAGTGTTGATATATTTTGAAGATCAGGCTTGGTGTAGAAGATTTCAGGGGAGGAAGTATCAAGAATGATGTTGAGTGAGACTGCAGCATGCCATTACTTGGGAAAAGCTACAAATCGTAGTTTTAACAGGTGGCAGGAGTCTATGAGTGGAGCATTAATTTGTACAAGCCAGGCTTTACTTCATCTCACATAACTGTAGGGGTAAATTACAATTTACAATCATTTAAAGAGGAATTTACATATATTGAAAGAGAGTAGCATCTAAACAGTAATGTAGTGTGGGGAAAATTCAGATTAAAGGTGAACTTTGTGAGGGTAATTGTTTTGTCCTTTTTATTTCCTGTTCTCGCAGAGAGTGAAACAGTGCCTGGCTCTTTGTAGGTGCTCAATAACTATTTGAATGAAGGAATCACTGAAAATCTAATTTAATCCTTATAACAATTTTGTAGTTATCATAGCAGACATTTTCTGTACGCTTACCCCATATCAGATATCAGTCTAAGTCTTTATATGTGTTAATTTATCTAAATAATTGTGAAGTAAGAAATTGTATGTTATAATCACAGTCATGTCTATTTTTATGCCACTTCCATACTGTATTGATTACTGTGGCTTTGTAATATAGTTTGAAATCAGGAAGTGTGATGCTTCCAGCTTTATTCTCCTTTCTCAAGATTAACTTGGCTATTTGCAGTTCCGTATAAACTTAGACTTTGTTCTGTCTCTATAAAAATGCCATTGTTGTTTCTATGGGAATTACACCAAATATGTTGATTGCTGTAGGTAGTATGAACACGTCTAATAAATTAAGTTTTTCCATTCCATGAGCATGGGATGCCATTCCATTTGTTTGTGGCTTCTTTAATTTATTTAATCATTTGGTGTAGTTTTCAGTAGATAAGTCTTTGAAGACCTTAGTTAAATTTATTACTAAGTATGTTATTCTTTTTGGTGCTATTATAAGTGGAATTGTTTTCCTAATTTCATTTTCAACTATTTCATAGTTAGTGTAACTGATTTTTGCATGTTGACTTTGTACCTTGCAACTTGACTGAATTTTTTTTATTTTAACAATTTTTTTATGGAGTCTTCTAGGTTTTTTATATATAAAAGATCATGTTTTCTGAAAACAGGGACAGTTTTACTTCTTCATTTCCAATTAGCAAATTTCATTTATTTTTCTTGCCTAATTGTTTTGTCTAGGGCTTCCATTACTATGCTGAGTAGGTGTGTTGAGAGCAAGCATCATTGTCTTGTTCCTGATGTCAGAGGAAAAGCTTTCAGTTTGTTCACCACTGAGTGTGCTGTGAGCTATGGGCTTTTCATATGTGACCTTTACTATGTGGAGGTATTTTTGTTCTATTGCTAAGTTTTGAGACTTATTATCATGAGTGGGTACTGAATTTTGTCAACCATTTTTTTCTGCATCTATTGAGAAGATCATGTGATTTTTATTCTTTTTTTCTGTTAGTGGGATGTATAACATTAATTGATGTTTGTATTTGAACTTTCCTTTTATCCCAAGAATAAATCCCATTTGGTCATATTGTATTGTCTTTTTTAAAATATATATATATATATTTTATTGATTATGGTATTACAGTTGTCCCATTTTTTTCTCCCCTTTATTTCCCTCCACCCTGCACTGCACCTCCCACCAGCATCCCCCCACCTTAGTTCATGTCTGTCTGTTTTACATATAAGTTCTTTGGCTTCCCCATTTCTTATACTCTTCTTAACCACCTTCTGTCTATTTTGTACCTACCATTTATGCTTCTTATTCTCTGTACGTTTTCCCCCATTACTCCCTTCCCCCTCCCCTCTGATAACCCTCCGTGTGATCTCCATTTCTGTGATTCTGTGTTGTATGGTCCTTTTAATATGCTTTTGTATTTGGTTGGATATTTTGTTGAGCATTTTTGCCTCTGTATTCACCTTGGATAGTTTCATGTACCATATATTTTGGACTATAAGATGCACATACCCAAAATTGGGGAGGAAAATGGGGGTGTGTCTTATAGTCCAAATGTAGCTTGCCTGGCTTGCTGTGGGGGGCCTGTTTTATTTATGTTATTAAATATTTTACCACATTTTTTGCTTCAAAAATTTTTTTCCTATTCTCTTCTTATAAAATCTAGGTGTGTCATATGGTACGATGCTTCTTACAGTCTGAAAAATTTAGTACTTTTATTTTTTTGTGGTGTCTTTATCTTGCTGTAGTTTCCAGGTAAGGGCTGGATGAATAAAATGAGTTTGGAAGTATTCCATCCTCTTTAATTTTGGAAAAGCTTGAAAAGTACTGGCATTAATTCTTCTTTATTTTTTATTTTTTAATTAAAATAATGATTCTTGTTCAAATACAGTTGTCTCCATTTTCCCGCCATGTCTTTCCCCCATCCTACCCACCCCCACCTTCAATACTACCTCCCTTTGACTTTGTCCATGGGTCCTTTATACATGTCCCTTTAAATGTTTGGTAGAATTCACCAGTGAAGTTATTTAGTCCATGCCAGTCACAAAAATTTAAGTACAGTATCATTCCACTTATATAAGTACCTAGAGTAATCAATTCACAGAGATGGAAAGCATAATTGAATGGTGGTTGCTAGGGCCTGGGGGGAGGGGTATGGGGAGTTCTGTAATAGGTATAGAGATTTAGTTTTACAAGATACAGATTGGTTGCATATCAATGTGAATATACTTAATACTACTAAACTGTACACTTAAACATGATTAAGATGATAATTTATGTGTTATGTATATTTTATTACAGTTCATTGTTTAATATGTATGAATCTGTTCATTAGACATGGATGAGATTTTTTTTTTTGCAAAGTTTCGTGTGATAATTAAAAGAAACCCAGGGAGTTAAAATATGTCACTGTTCTTTCCAGCTTAAGATATGTTTCACATCTGAAAATTACCTAGACTATGTGCTAGAATTATTCTGTCTTTATTGTAAATATGAATTCAGCCTTAATAAACCCGTCCAGCGATATACTCCAAGGCCCACATCAGTTAGTTTCCTCTGATAGGCATCTCGCAAAAATTTCTTTTTCAGAGTAGGATTTTGTACATATTGCTACACTAATGCACTTGGTTGGACATGTGTCTGTTTCTAGAATTTAGTGTCAGGGATTATCCTTTAGGTAACTTTGTTTCCTTGCTTCTTAGTATTGTGTCAGGTGCAAAATAGGCAGGTAATAAGAGTTACTAAATTTATTGAACAAAAATTTATTAAGCATTTAATATATGCAATTTGATGCATTTTAATTAATGTACAAGATAGATTCATTTTAAATGTTGTCTTTATTTAGCACTAGTAAAAACTTCCCAGAAAAAAATCTAAAACTTAATTAACCACAATATTATTTACTGACCAGCTAGCTTTAATGTGTTTTATTTAAAAACTATTTCATATTTGGTAGAAGACAAAGTAATGATTTAGCTTATGGGAAGAGAAGACATAATTTTGGAATTCAGACCTCTGAAAGATAGAGATGCATGGTTTAGACACAATCATTCTTCCTAATGTCTTTGAATATGTACCATACTTATTAGTACCACTCATTAAAATTAGACCGGGAAGGTGCCTTTTCTGCCTAGAAAGATGTTCCTGTAACTTGTAGGACAATTACAAATACTGTCATGATTGTAGTTAAATGTAGCTGCTAAGTGCAGCTGTATGGGGGGAAGTGCAGCAACTTAATGAAGTTATTGTCTATAAGCCAATGTGGCATTAGCAATTACCATAAATTTTAATGTACATTTAAGGAACTGTTAGAAATAGGCCCATATCACTATTTTGACTCTGAGCTTATGTCCAAGCATCCTTAGTAATTGTATGTTTCTTTACATTCACTATCTATGGCATATTAATTGAAAATGTGTGTTCTATTGTATATGGAAGGTCAAGTATTACCAGCATTTCTTAAGTTCACATTGTTGGAGAAACACCCAATTTATTAAGAAATCTAAGTCTTAATTTTAATTCTTAATAAAAAGTGTGTGCACATGGTGTTTAAAAAGATTAAGGCCAAGAGGCGCCCCTGTTAGAGTTAAATGAAAGGAAGACTGATTACTTAATCAGATTCAGAATTAGGTATTATTGTCCTCTTACATTTTCAAGCTAAAATAAAATCTAGAGAGTTTATGGTTTGAATGTCAAATAAATTTTAAAGTTTAGGATTGTTAATTGCATTTTTATGCTCAATAAATGTAAAAATATGAAAATAATTATGGTGATCTGAAACCCTGAATTTATGATAAGTTATTTATAGATTGTCATGGGGCTCTACTTGGAGAAGGCTAGTTAGAACCCCTTTAGTGAATGACCCCTCATCCATTTAAATACACAGCATAAGAGGTGGTCATGAGGGTCATCTGTCCTTATGAGCAGTTAGGTTAATTATCCTATAACCTGTTTTTTTAATGAAAAACTGTTCTCTTTATTATTTATAAAAATTATATGTGTACAGAGAAAAGAAGGGGGGTACCATTAAGGAACATGTATAAAGAACCCATGGACAATCTATAAATAACTTATAGACTGGACCCACGGACAA
Source organism: Phyllostomus discolor (assembly GCF_004126475.2). NCBI lineage: Eukaryota > Metazoa > Chordata > Mammalia > Chiroptera > Phyllostomidae > Phyllostomus > Phyllostomus discolor. Next base: position 10,109,815 of record NC_050198.1, on the reverse strand, counting down.
AGCCAAAGGGAGGTGAGATCGAGGGTGGGAGATGGGGTGGGGGGTAGGGTGGAGGAGAGTGATTTTGGGAAAATGAGGACAACTGTACTTGAACAACAATAAATATATGTATACAAAAAAAGAAATACATGTCCTTTTTAAAAATAAAGAAAAACAACTCAAACAGTACAGAAGTGTATGGTTTAAAAAGTGCAATTTTTCTTTGTCACCCCCTGTTTTCCTATGCCTCTTTAAGAGATAACAGTTATTAAAAACACTTGATAATCTTTTTAGAACTTTTTCTTCACCATTACATATATATGGATTTATCATATACAAATTGGATCAACATTTATAACATAAATGCATAATGTATATATACTGCAATACTGTATATTAATTTTACAAGTTTGGGATAGATAAAATGGACTCTTAGAAAGATTCTAAGTTCTAATACTCGTTTTCAAAAATAAGGCTATGACATATTTTGAATTAAGCTCTCAGCTGAATTCAGGGCCAGGGTTAGAACTGGGGATCGTCTGACAATTTGAGTATATAAGTGGTTTAAAAAACACTTAGAAGCAATTATAAATCATCTCGAGGTCCCTGTAACTTTGTGAAGTGATTGATTATATAGTTGGGTTTATTCTAACCACATGTACCCAGAGTGTATGGAAAAATGACAGAATGTTGGAACAGTGGCTGGCAGAGTTGATTGAAAACATCAGGAGCTAGAATTACTTCAGTGGCAGAAACTGAGTAATTCAGAAGAAAACGTAAAAATACCTATGGATCTATAAGGAGACAGTATTTTCTCTCTCTGTTACCAACCACTAAGAAAGAATTTGGGACAAGAGCAGTGGGTGGAATCATAAACTCAGTAGTGCCTATGGTTGCTAGCTTCTTCTTGTAATACTAGAGTGGAGAGGGTATCTAGGGCTGTGGTCAGTACGGTACTCCTTGGTACTCCTTCCTTATCCTAAGAAGGAACAGGAACCTTATTGGACTCTACTTCAGTCCTGTGATGAATGTTACCACAATACACATTTCTCAGGTGGGTGAGGCCTTTATTTTAGTCACTGTTGTGTCTCTGGCACCTGCCATACTGCTGAGCACATACGTGGTACCCAAAATTATTTGTTGAGTCAATTAATAAATTAACATGGACTCACTCCTTGTTAGCAGCTCTCTCAAGAGAGGAAAACAAATGAACTGGTCAACATTAGCAAATAGGGATTCTGGGAGACAGCCTCCAAAGCTATTTGGTGCAACTCGCAAATACATATAAGAGTGTCGGAGCATCCCAGTGGTGCAAATTACATCAGGAACACGCATTTTAGAAAGACCTGTTTATTAAGTCAGGGTTCATGTAAATTGGTGGCTGATGAGGAAAAAAGGCTTGAATTCAACTTCGTTGTTATTTCTTTTGTACCTGCAACATGGGTTATGCTGGTTGGTTATAATCAGCCCCAAAAGGGAAATCTGTTGCTTTCCGCCTATATTTCCAAAATCAAAGTGAAAACCTGTGTATAAATTATACTAACTTTATATCATGATCTTAATGATATTGTAAATGAATCTTAGGGCTCCTGAAAATGGTGTATGTTTTTGGTGATGAAGGAGGAGGTACTCAAATTTCTGTTTTGCTGGCTGCTTTGCTTATTATCATTTCTCATCAACTTCTACTATGGGACCCCTGTAAATCAACTCCTAGGCATTATTTGTGATTCCATCCCTGCCATATTCTTCACTATTTGTTGCTAAAATTTCAATCATTAAACAATGATGTTGAATATTGGCAAAATAAAATCCATTTTATACAAAACCACTGTGTCAGAATCTCCTGAGCAACATATGAAAAATATAAATGAAAACATTGTTTTCAGTACAGTATGAGAGAAAACCTTGGAAGAAACTGTACTAATTGAATTAGGGGAAACTGTAATATATTCAGAAATTAGAAGAACCAGTAATATATTTCAGAAATGTATTGAATATTGTGTTTTCTCTGTTTCCATTTCTGTTTCCTACCACCAGAAACAATAGTGTTTAAAAATATTAGCTTAAGCATTTGAGTGTGGAAGTGATTAACATATGAACGGAATTATAAAATAGGGTTGAATTTGACTGAAAACAAAAAAGCTGTAAGCAGAAAGAGTAAAAATTAAGGCATAGCATTATAATAGATGTTGCAGCAGATGAATTTATATCATAGCAGTTGTATATTTTTTCTTTTCTTTTTTAAAAAGATTTCATTTATTTATTTTTAGAGAGAGGGGAGGGGAGGGAGAAAGAGAGGGAGAGAAACATCAATGTGTGGTTACCTCTTGCACATCTGGTACTGAGGACCTGGCCTGCAACCCAGGCATGTGCCCTGACTGGGAATAGAACTGACAACCCTTTGGTTCACAAGCCTGTGCTCAATCCACTGAGCTATACCAGCCAGGGCCTATTTTTCCTATTATTACATGTACCTGGTAGCCATAACACATTTAGAAAATGAACTAGAGAAAAGTAAATCAAATCTGTAGTATATTTTGAATACCACTAACAAATCACATACATTGATTAGTCCATTCACACTTAAATTTTTATGGTGGCAAAAATAATCTCAGATCTTTTAAAAATTTTGTGTCACTAAAGTTTATTTTTCAGTATAATCAGGCTTTCAAACAAAAATTACATGGTGGTGTGAGATTCCACAAATATGAGCTACCCAAAATAAACTCTCACTAGTGAATTCATAGACCTAGTTTTCTTTCCTTGACTGCAGCAGAGATCCCAGATCTCTTGACTTCCGGTGTACTGTCCCTTCTAATATCCAAGTTGCTTTGCTAAACAAAGTTATCACTTATGATAACTTGCGTAAAAAAATTAGAGAACATCCTTGTTTAGTGGAGGTAGCCAAGGAAAACAATTATAACACAGGGTGTCAGGTATCAGCTTCATCCACATCCCCCGGAGACTTGTTCAAAAGACGCAGTGCTCAGGATTCACCCCAGACCTACTGAATTAGACTCTGCATTAAAAGAAAAATCTGCAGGTGACTCATATACATATTAAGCTTGATAAGCAATGGTATAGAAGGTTAAGGGAAGGGTGGAATCTGGCTGTGGGTAAGATGTGCAGTAGAGTGAAGGGATGTATATGGAAAGTTCGAGTCAAAGAAAAACACACACAGACAACCACACAGAAGAATGAAAACATATGGCAAATTCAGAGACCTAAAGGTAATTCGAAGTGGTTATAACAGGATACTTAGATGAAAATATGTAAAATTATTTGTAAATATTCACGTGTACTTGTAAACATAATTGTCACTAATTTTCATTACTTACAGGGGAGCAATGGATATCTTATCACTTATGAGCATTAGTTGGAGAATGATGTATTTATTTATTCAACACATATTTATTGAATGCCTACAATATGTCAGGCACTGTTCTTGGCAAATATCAGAATTTGGGAACAAGTAACATGGAAAGCAGGTGAGGAAAGAGAAAAAAAGAAGGCAGAGAGATAAGTGATAGGTTCTGTAGTAACGCAAGTGAAAAATAATGGAGGTTAGAACCAAGTCATTGACTTAGTGAATGGAGGAATAATGAATAAGCTTAAGCGATATTTGAAATATGGATTCACCTTGACTTCTTGACAGATCAGCTTGGGGGAGAACAATGTCAGGACAATTTTGGGTTTCTGGATTGAGGAACAATGATCAATTTATATTTGCCTTTTAAAATAAAATCAGTGATAATTAATATACTTAATCTAGCACTAATTAATTTGTACAGCATCAAGAACTGTGCTAAATGTTCACTTAATCCTCACAACAGCTTTTTTGAATTATTACAGCTTTTTGAGTTAATTTCCTTTGTGCAGATGAAGAAAGTAAGGCTCAGTGATTTACCTCAAGTTACCAAACTAAGAAAATGAAATCAACACACAAAAAAAAGTCTTGCCGTGCAACGTAGCAATCATACCTCTCCATACTTACCCAATTGATTTGAAAGCTTACGTCTACAGAAAAACCCACACATAAAATTTATATCAGCTTCATTCATAATTAACCCAATCCAAAAGGAACCAAGATAACCTTCAACAGTTGAATGGATAAATAAACCATGGTTCATTCATGCAGCTGAATAATATTCAGTGATAAAGAGGAATGAGCCATCAAGCCAAACAGACATGGATGACTCTTAATTGCTAAGTAAAAGAAGCCAATCTGGTAAGGCTACATACTGTATGATTTCATTTATATGACATTCTATAAAAGACAGAGCTGTAGAAATGGTAAACAGATCAGTGATTCCCAGGGATTTTGCAATGGCCCCTCAGTGAGGTATGGCTTCACTTGGATAATTTAATACTCCACTCTCAGTTTCAAGCCTCCTTCACTCATTCATGAGGTTACATTTTATCTCCAGGCTCTCCAACACTAGGCATTTTCAATAAATAAGTGGGTTGTTTAGTAGACACGAAACAGAAATGATATCAGCTACCACCTCTCATTTCCCCTTTCTTTGCTTCTCCTACCTTTGGCTCCTGTGTGAAAGAATGTCAGCCAGGTGTGCTTCTCCTGGGAGTGGCCGTGGCTTGGTGCAGGCAGATCCAGTACCTAGGGCTTCTCCGTAGTTACAGCTCAGCTGTCTCTGCTGGCTGAGTTTTCTTGGAAGAATTACTTAATCTCTGCAAAATCAAGATAACAATAGTGGTTAGTTGGTGCTTTAAATGAAGAGTCAATAATGTGTGCAATATTTGGAATAGTTCCTGTTATATTGTAAGTGCCCAATATGTATTAACTATTACCAGAAATCATCAATTCCAAACCCAACACTTTATCACATTTGACTTCCCTAAAATTGGGGCATATTTCATAATTGCTGGCATCTTAGATTAAAAGAAATGTGTTATTATCTGAACACTGCTCTCCTATTTTTTTCCTACGTATAAGAGAAATCATATGAAGGGGGAAGAGTCCTGCATACAAGCCGATACCTGAGTCTGTTTTCATTTTCTCTCCTCCATCTCAGCTCTACCTTAGCAAGGTTAGACAGTCGTTAGATGAGAAATGTATTCACCACAAATAAATGTTTTCTCACTGAATGCTCACAGCACTCCAATAAGGTCAGATATTTTTACAACCCCATTCCATAGGAATAAACCAAGTTTCACGTAGGTCAGCTAATGTGGCAATGGTCACCCAATGAAGAAAGGACCAAACCAGCAACATTTAAACCCAATTAGTCTCTAAACCGTTTACTAATTCCACAGCACCTCTAGACCCTGCAGCATTTCATAATATTATAACAAAAGAGCTTCCCTGGGGGAATCATAAGCATAAATGTCAATTAGAACAAACCCGATCAAATATTTCCGTATTGCATTTACAAAACAGAATACTACTAATCTCTATTAAATTGGGCTGATTTGTTTTCTTGTTGAAAGTGACTGGGGAGCTAAATAATGCTGTTTTATTCATTGGGATGCTTGATGCTTCAGCAGCTGTAAATATTAACAGAATTAAAGACTTTAACAGGAGTCTAATGTGGGTGCTCTGAAAAGCTATTCTATCAGGTTTTTGGGCTAGGCAGGTTTTTTTATTCTACTAAAGCCTTGTTAAATTAAAATTTATTGGAAGTATTGATTATACCTGTTATTCTGAACATTCATGTAATATTAGCTTTCTTATCTCAGTTTACTACACTTTCTACATGTTTAAACCAGACAAAGGTTGAGAGAAACTATTGTAATTTTTAATAGATACAAACATACTGCAATATGCATACACTTAATAGTTGTCCTTCTAACTCCCCAAAGTCATATTTGTGATCATTTAAGTCGAGGTTTGCCTAGGCTGCTTATCTCTAATAATAAAAATGTATTACCAAATAAATAGTATAAAAAGATTACAGATAGTATCTTTCATCCTGCTGAACACATCAATTTGATTCAAGCATCTTGCTAGTACCATTCACATGTTTTATTCATATATACGTATTAATGTGAGGGCCTAAAACGTTTCAATTACCCTTACTTTGTTAGCCTCATTGAAATCAGCACCATAAGAATATTTTACTTGGCTATTTTTTTTTCAATACTTGGTAAGTTCTTTTCAGAACTCCAGATTTAGTTTTCCACTAGTTAGTCCATATTAGGAAAATTTATATTTCATTTGATTTATTTTTATATACAGTGGCCATCAAATATGATATGAAATGTTCTAGGTAGAGCTAAACATTAGGGATAATGGATTATAGAAGTAAGACAATGACAATAGAGCCTAATTCTTATGTAAGAAAAATCTCTGAGTCCTAGGATTTCAGAGCAGTCTGAACAGACTAAGCAAATGCCATATTAACTATCTAGTGACTGACCCAGTTCTAGTCATAACTGAGAGCACATGGTTCCTGGAGAAAATAAATGCATGTGCTGAATTCTAGTCATAATGCTATTACTGTGTAAATGTCTTTGGTATTTTATTAAAGTCCTTGTTTTGACTGTTTGTTTTCTAGCGTTTTTTTTCCCTTTTTATTGTTGTTCAAGTACAGTTGTCTCCATTTTCTCTTCTCCACTCCCCCCAACCCCAGTCATCCCCACTTCCCACCCTTGATCCTACCCCCCTTTGGTTTTGTCCATGGGTCCTTTATCCATGTTCCTTGACAACTCTTCCCCTTTTTCCTCCCATTATCCTCTCCCTTCCTCCCTCTGGTTATACTGTCAGTTTGTTTTTTATTTCCATGTCTTTGGTTATATTTTGCTTGCTTGCTTGTTTTGTTGATTAGGTTCCAGTTATAGGTGAGATCCTATGGTAGTTGTCCCTCAACCCCTGGTTTATTTCACTTAGCATGATGCTCTCCAGACCCATCCATGCTGTCTCAAAGGGTAGGAGCACCTTCTTTCTTTCTGCTGCATTGTATTCCAGTGTGTAAAAACACATTGTACATTTCAGAGAGACAATCATTGTAATGGGAACTTTTCCTCATTAGAGTCATTCAGCATAAATTAAGAAAAAATAAAATTTAATAAATTAGCTAGGCTTAAAATCTATGGAACAATATTAAATGCATCTATTTATGTAGTTATATAAAGAGAGAGTTTAGTGGAAAAGCATATCATTCATGCGTAGTATAATAAATACATCAACTGATCCCTTGGTTCCTTGAAAGAGCTATACGTAGAAACTACAAACTGGAAATTGCTTGATCCCTAGTATCAAGGAGTTGAAATCCTAATGAGGGCATTAGTGTGAAGGAAATCATCATTAAATTACAATATGAATTCAATAGTAATAATAATAATAAAAATAATAACTGTCAAAATCATAAGGGAGCATGCAACTACCAGGAAATTTAGAAAGATCTTCCAAAAATAGGCGATACTTATGATTGTCTTTAATATTAAGATTTCACAAGAGACAAAGAGGTAGGACGGTGATATTGAGAAACTAAGTACAAGTATCGAGGGTATTTTATCAAATACCAGACTAGGCTAATTAAGCTACCTTTCTACCTTTAAATACCAAACACTGAAAAAGGTATGTCAAATATATACCATTTATATTTGCATGCATATCCATATATGTGTATGTGTGTGTATACATACAAACACATGCACCCATAACTTAAAACAGAGGATCATCAGTAGGTGAGAAAATTTGGAGAAAGCTGAAGAATGGAAAGCAATGGGATTGGATCAATATATTTTCTAGGGAAGTATAAAATACCCAAATTGACAGGAGAATATAATACTAATAGATCAAAGGTATAAAACAAGGTGCAAATGTAGTCAAATTTCTGGGCCCCAAAATAATACCAACCAAAACTCACTCCAGATGAAATAAATAATTTCAGCCCAATAACTATTGAAGAAAACGAATTCATAGTTTAAAACCTCCCGGGAAAGAAATCTTTAGGCCCAGACTCTTTTACTGGGGAATTCTACCAAACATTTAAAGAAGAATCAATGCAAATTCAACAAATAACTCCCAGAAAATAAAAGAGGAAGAAATGCCTCCATTTCACTTTAGGAGGCTAGTTTAACCTGATACCAAAACTAGAGAGTCAGAAACACCCCTCCAAAAACATCAAAAACTAGCATTCTTTATGACCATAGATCTAAAAATCCTCAATGTAATATTAGCAAATTAAATCCAGCAATATATTTTAAAATGTACAAAGTGACCAAGTGAGACGTGTACTTCAAGATTGGTAGGCTGGTTCAATATTCAAAAATCCATCAATGTCACCCACATTTTAACAGACTAAAGTAAAAAAAGTCACACAATCATATGAAATGATGCAGAACAATAATTTGACAAAATTTACCACCCATTTATGACATAAACAATCTCAGGAAACTAGGAATAGAAAGGAATTTCCTCAAGTTGATAAAGATTATCTACCTTAAAACCTAAAACCGATATCATAATTAATGGTGAAAGACTAAACTTTTTCCCCTTAAGATGAGGAATGAGAAAAGAATATCCTCTCTCACCATTTTTATTTGTTGTAGTAAGGAAATTCTAGACAGCAAAATGAAGTAAGAAAAGGAAAGTTAAAGGCATTAAGTTGGGAAATAAAGAGGTAAGACTGCCCTTATTTACAGATGACATACATGTCTACATAGAAAATTCCAGGGTATGTACCTACACCCCTCAAAAAATAAAAGTTAGAATAAATCATTTCAGCAAGGTCACAGGATACAAAATCAACACACAAATATCAACATACAAAAATCAGTTGTCTCCCTATAGATGATTAATGAACATGGAGAATCTGATATTTAAAAACTAATACCATTTACATTCACTCAACAATGATATATAAATATCCATATCAATATGCAGGGCTCGTGTGATGAAAACTACACAACTCTCAAGAGAGAAATCAAAGAAGAGCTGCACAGATGGAGAGATGTACCACTTTGATAGATTGGAAGATTCACCATAATAAAGTAAATTCTCTCCAAATTTATATACTGTATAGGTTTAATGCAATTCCTATAGAAATCTCTGCATGTGCTTTTGTAGTTATACACAGGACAATTCTACACTTTATATGAAAAGTCAAAGCAGTAGAATAGCTAAATCAATTTTGAATACAAAGAATATACTTTCAGATATTCTTGAAGTCCCTTCAGATGTATTTTTTGTACCATTCTTTTTATCCTGTCTCTCTAGGCCTACACAGCCACATGAATTAATTTGCTATGTTATCCTTTAGGTAGCTAATGATACTGGAAAATTGCTTTCATCTATCTCTGAAATAACTTGCTCTTTTTCTGTCATTTCTAATCTTTTATTAAGTGAATTTCTAGCTCATATATTATAATTTTCAGTTCTAGAATGCCTATTTGGTTCTATTTCAAGTAGTTTTTATATCTCTGGAAATATCCTTTATTTCCTATTTATTAGGAGCACATTTTCTTTTACTTTTTTGAACATGGTTATAGGAGCTACTATATTTTTATGTCTTATATTTTGAATTGTGTAATAGAAATTTTATTGATATGTTTTATAGGCTATAGATTCTTTCATGTTCCCCTGGATAGTGTTGACTTTTTGGCTTTACATACTCGACTTGGTTGAACTCAAATTTCAAACTCTGTCTCCCCTGTGGTAGGCAGAAGCTAAAACCTCAATCTCGTCGTTTACCCTTAGCTGTGCTGTTTGTACTCTGCCTTGCACGTGCAGTACATATAATTCAAGAATCAACCAGAAATTTGTGCAGTTAAAATATGCAAATTTGGGTCCTTTTATGGGTCTCTCTTTTCCAAGGTTTTCACTTTTACTTTCCAGCTGCTGTGGTTTCCCAAAACTCTATCCTCCGGTTTATTATGCCAGTAAACTGGCCTTTTATCTTAGTTCTAGATGCCCAGTACTGTGCCCGAGACCTGTCCTGAAAGGAAAAGCCAAACAAATGGAACACGCTGTGACATTCCCTTTTCCTAATAAAGCTACCTAAGCCTAAAGTTTTTTTTCTAGTAAAGTTTTTAATGAAGCTTGTTTACAGTAAAAATTTACAAAATAATCCCTTTAATCTTTTCACTCTATACAAGTTCTATAATTAGCATTTTCTTCTTAATCTTTTGTGAAAACAATCAATAATTTTATAACATTATAAGCTTAAATAAATGAATTATTTTTGCTTCTTTATATAGTTGAGATCATTTAAATTCTTATGTTGATAATTCATGTTGCATTTGTATCATGTCAAATTTTATTTTATGTGGCCTAAATTTAAAAGTAAATATAACTATATTATATTTTCATTTTTGTTTCTAATAGTACCTTTAAACCTTACCCACGATTTTTTAATCTTCATCTTCAAATGTGTGTAGGGCATTTTTTTCAAGTATTTTAACTACAATGAAATCCTCATGTAGTTTGATGGTCATTTATGCTTGATTATAAATAAATGAGGTAGAAAATGTGGATGTGGCTTCAGAATTTTTTATTCATGTATTTCTAACAACACTTTTGCTGCAGATGACAGAAACCCAAATTCTAAAATGCTGAAGCCAAGCAAAGCAATTATTAGCCAGCATGATTTGGAACATCTTAGAATAAGCTACCTTCAGGTACAGCTTAATCCAAGGCTTGATCAGTGTCATCTGATATCTGACCTTTTTGAAACCTTAGCTCTATATTCCTCCTTTGTTTGCTTCACTCTCAGGCATGCTTTCCCCATGAAAAGTTAGTACCAAAGGTAATCACATTCAGAAATGCTGGTTTACATGTTTTCATCCTACCACCTCTTTTTCTCCCCCAAATTATTTTAGCCAAAGTAAAAGAGAGCTTGTATTTGTCCAATGTAGCCACGTGCATATCAACAAAATAATCCCTATGGCTAAGGTTCAGAGCTCTGATTGACCATGTTGGATTATTGTTTCATCCTTGGTTTTAAAAGGTGGGATCAAGCCTGAGAACATAGAAATTGGATCATCAAAAGAAAATAAGGGTGAACATGTATTGTATATAAGTCCATTATAATATCAGATACCTTAAGATTAGATGGTTTCACTGTTAATACACTTTCATTTCACTTATTTCTTTAAGTGGCTAAATAACTGTGGTGATTATTATATGTTCCTTTTTAATTATCTTCTGTCAGAAATAGAATATGTAGAATGCACTTGTTCTCTCTCAGGGCATTTCTTCAGCTTCTCATGTTTTTCTTACTTTGTGAGTTGGGCTAAACACAGATAGTAAATTGTGGTTCCATTGATATATACCAAAATATTTTATGAAATATAATGATACTCTCATTTCAAGTAACATAAAAGCCAAAAATTGCTCTTGACATTTTTCCAAAATATACAAATAAATATACATAAATTAATAATGATAATTATATCCTGGCTAAAAGAATGTTTTGACATTCTAAAGTCTCCATAAATAATAAAACTAGGCTTTAATTTTCACAGTCTTATAAATAGGGTAATTCTTCCAAATATTCAAACAAAAATAAATACCAATTCTTCACAAAATTTTCTAAAAATAGTATTATTAAGTCAGTATTACCACTCTGAGACAAAAACTAGGAGGAAAAAAATCACAAGAAAAAACAATTAAAGACTAATGAGTCTTTTGAACATAAATACAAAATCCTCAATAAAATATTAGCAAACTCAATCAAGTAACATATGAAAAGACTGTATACCATGATCCAATGGGATTTATCCCAGGAATGGAAGGCCGGCTTAGCATCCAAAAGTTAATTAATGTGGAATACCTATTAATAGAATAAAAGATAAAATGCATGATGATCTCAAAATGCAGAGAAAGCATCAACAAGATATATCTTTGCATGATTAAGACATTGAACAAACTTGGAATACACTAGAACGCCTTTAAAATGAGAAAGAGCATGTATTTTTTAAAAAGGCTGAAATCATACTTAATTGTGAAAGGCTGAAATCTTTCCCCGTAAAGTAGGAATAATATAAGGATGCCTATTCTCACTACTTCTATTCAACATTGTGCTGGAGGGTTTAGTCAAGTTTTTTAGGCAAAAGGAAAAGTAAATCAAAGGTGTCAGATTGAAAATATAAAAGAAAAACTGTCTCTATTTGCAGATGCCATGAACCTATATATAGAATATCCTAGGAAATGCACTAAAAAAATAGTACAACTTATAAACAAGGTTCAGCGAATTTATATGATGAAAGATGAATATACAAAATTAATTGTATTTCTACACACTAATAACAAACAGTTTGAAAATGAAATTAAGAAATGAATGCCATTTACAATAGCATCAGAAGAACAAACTACTTAGGTAGAAATTTAACAAAAATATGTAACACTTGTACAACAAATCCTACAAAATACTGCTATAATAACTTTTAGAAATTTGATATAAATAGAAAAATAACCAATGATTATGGATCGGAAGGCCATATTATTAGATGGCAATACTCCCCAAATAGATCTACATATTTAATGACATTCTTATCAAAATTCCAGGTGGCTTCTCTGCAGGAATTGGCAAGCTCATTTTACCATTTACACGGGACTGCAAAGGGCCTAGAACAGCCCAAACAGTCTTGAAAAATACCAAGTTAGAGGATTCACATTTCTTGATTGCAAAACTTAATACACGGCCACAATAATCAGGTCAGTATAATACTGATATACGGATAGATGTATAAATCAATAGAATGAAATTGAGAGTATATGAATGAGTTCTTAGATTTATAGTCAGTTAATTATATTACACAAGGGTACCAAGAAAATAAAGTGGGGGAAGACTACTCTTTTCAACAAATGGTACTTGGCACAGCTAGATAACTACATGCAAAAGAATAAACTTAGACCTCTACTTCACAGCACAACACAAAATTAACTCAAAATGTATGATGGATCAAAATATAAGAGATGACATGATCAAAGTCTACGAAGAAAACACTTTCTTGGTTTAAGTAATGGTTTCATAGCTATGACTCCAAAAGCACAAATGACAACAGAAAAAAAACATAAATTATGTACAATCTCAGAAACTTTTTGTCAGAAATGATACCATCAAGCAAGTGAAAAGACATTCTATCCAATGGGAGAAGATATTTGCAAATTACACATCTGATAAGAGACTTTTACCCAGAATATATAAATAACTCTTATAACTCAATAATAAATAGACAAATAATCAAATTTAAAATTGGGCAAAATATTTGAAAACGTATTTCTCCAACGAAGATTTGCAAAGGCCAATAAGCACATGAAAGGTCTCTCAACATCATTAGTCATAAGGGAAATATACATCAAAACCACAATTGGTATGACTTCCCTCCCATTAGGTTAGCTATAATCAAAAAAGACAGATGACAGCAAGTGTGGGCGTGGAGAAATTGCAACCATCACACATCACTGGTAGGATTTTAAAATGGTCCAGGCACTTTAGGAAATAGTCTGGCAATGTATCAGAATATGATACATTATGATCTGTTTCTATATATGATAAAGCATGAGGGATTTTTGAAAAGATATGTATCCAAGTCCTTATTTTTCAGAGAGTACATACAGTTTCCTTGGCTCATTGCCTAGTTCTCAGTCAACTCTCAGACAGTAGAAGGAAAAGCTCGATTTAATTCCAAGTGTCTAAATTAGAATATACTAGCCTGCTCTAACTTCAAGGGAATGAGGTGGAATTATTTTCTTCTGCATAATTCCCCATCGTGGTGCAAACTGGGAAATGCACTGATGAAGAAAGGCAGTATTCCCGGCATGCACTATACTACCAGAGCTTTCCTGTTTTTACCCATCTTACTCAGTGTTTCGCTTGTAATTGCCGCATACTCCTGGGATGAAAGGCACACTTATCTGTGTTTCATCTATTTCTTTTATCTTCACTTCTTTTTCCTGGACACTACTATTTTGATCAGGTGAAAAATATGGGGAGTGTGAGCAAAGGTAAAGGGAGATTAAGTTACATGATTAACTGAAAGGAGATTGTATTCTGCTATAATAAAATTCCACAAACTGGGTGACCTTAAACAATGAAATTTATTCTCTCACAGTCATGGAGGCTAGAGGTCTAAAATTAAGTTGTCAGCAGGGTCATTTTCCTTCTGAGGGCCTTAGGGATGGGTCTCTTCCACACTTTTCTCCTAGCTTCTGATTGTTGCTGGTGATCCTTGATGTTCCTTGGCTTATAGATGTGTTGTTTCAATCTCTTTCTACCTTTTTTTTTCAATATTATTTTGTATTAGTTTCAGGTGTACAGCATAGTGGTTAGACAATCAGATACTCATAAAGTGTTCCATTCCCGATACTTCCAGTAACCACCTGGCACCATACATAGTTATTACACTATTATTTACTATATTCCAGATGCTGTACTCTATACCCCTGTGACTATTTTATAACCACCAAACTGTATTTCTCAATACCCTCCCTTTTTTTACAGTCTACCGTGCCCCCTCCCCTCTAGCAACCATAAGTCTGTTCTCTATATCAAATAATCTGTTTCTGTTTTGTTTGTTCATTTATTTTGTTCTTCACATTCCACATGTAAGTGGAATCAGATGACATTTATTTTTCTCTGACTGACTTATTTAAATTAGCATGATACCCTCTAGATCCATCCATGCTGTCACAAGTGATAAGATTTTGTTCTTTTTCATGGCCAAGGGTAAATACGCCATCACTGTTTTATCTACTCATCTATACAGATGGGCACTTCAGTTGCTTCCATAGATTGACTATTGTAAATAATGTTTCGTTGAACAATGGGGGGGCATTATATATCCTTTCAAATTAGTGTTTTGGGTTGCTTCAGATAAATACCCAGCAGTGTAGTTGCTGAGTCATAAGGCAATTCCACTTTCAATTTTTTGAAATATATTTTATTGGTTATGCTATTAGAGTTGTCCCATTACACCCCTTCATTCCCCTCTACCCTGTACACCCTCTCCCACCCACATTCCCCCTCTTTAGTTCATGTCATGTGTAATAAGTTCTTTAGCTTCTATATTTCCCATACTATTCTTGCCCTCCCCCTGTCTATTTTCTACCTACCATCTATGCTACTTATTCTCTGTACCTTTTCCTCCTCTCTCCTCCAACTCCCCTGTTGCTAATCCTCCATATGATCTCCATTTCTGTGGTTCTGTTCCTGTTCTAGTTGTTTGCTTTGTTTCTTTTTGTTTTTCTTTTAGGTGTGGTTGTTAATAATTGTGAGTTTGCTGTCATTTTACTGTTCATGTTTTTTATCTTCTTTTTCCTAGATAAGTCCCTTTAATATGTCATATAATAAGAGCTTGGTTATGATGAAGTCCTTTCACTTGGCCTTATCTGAGAAGCACTTTATCTGCCTTTCTATTCTAAATGAAAGTTATGCTGGATAGAGCAATCTGGGATATAGGTCCTTGCCTTTCATGACTTGGAATACTTCTTTCCAGCCCCTTCTTACCTGTAAGGTCTCTTTTGAGAAATCAGCTGACAGTCTGATGGGAACTCCTTTGTAGGTTACTGTCCCCTTATCTCTGGCTGCTTCTAGGATTCTCTCCTTCATTTTTACCTTGGCTAATGTAATGATGATGTGCCTTGGTGTGTTCCTCCTTGAGTCCAACTTCTTTGGGACTCTCTGAGCTTCCTGGACTTCCTGGAAGTCTATTTCCTTTATTATTTGTTCAGATAACTTTTCCACTTGTTGATCTTCCTCTTCTCCCTCAGGTACCCCTAATAATTCGGATGTTTGAACATTTTAAGATGTTCTGGAGGTTCCTAAGCCTCTCCTCATTTTTTGGAATTCTTATTTCTTCATTCTTTTCTGATTGTATGTTGTTTTCTTCCTTCTGGTCCTTTCCATCGATGTGAGACCCAGCTTTCATTCCATCACTTTTGGTTCCCTGTGCATTCTTCTTCATTTCACTTATTGTATCCTTCATTTTTTCATGTAATTTGTGCCCAAAATCAACAAATTCTGTGAGCATCCTGATCACCAGTGCTTTGAACTGTGCATCTGATAGGTTGGCTATCTCTTGGTCGATTAAAAGTACTGATTCTCAGGCTTTCATTTCAACCCGCTGTGGTGTAGTGTACCCCGGATGCCTTAGGTGCCTGGTCCCAATGCTTTCTGCTCTCCATACTGTAGTGACCTGCGCCCAGTGGCCCAACTCCGCCCCTCCTACCAGTCTCGACGAACATGTCTATTTTAACTTCTTGGTTGTCCGACTTCCACACAGCTCAGTTTTGTGTCATTTCTGGTTGTTATTCTGTTTCTAAATTGATGTTGTCCCTATCTTGGTTGTGCGAGGAGGCACTGTGTGTCTACCTGTGCCTCCATCATGGCTGGAAATCCCATTTTTAATTTTTTGAGGAAACTCTATTCAGCTTTCCACAGGGGCTTCACCAGCCTGCATTCCCACCAACAGTGCAAAAGAGTTCCCCTTTCTCTACAACCTGGCCAGCACTTGTTGTTTGTTGATTTATTGATGATAGCCAATCTAACAGGTATCAGGTGATATCTCATTGTGGTTTTAATTTGCATTTCTCTGATGATTAGTGATGTTGAGCATCTTTTCATATGTCTCTGGGGAGAAGTGTCTCTTCATGTTTTTTGCCCATTCTTTGAAGTAGATTGTTTGGGTTTTTGTTGTTGTTGTTGAGTTGTATTTGGTCTTTATAAATTTTGGATATTAACCCCTTACAGGTGTATGATTAGCAAAGATATTCTCCTACTTAGTGGGTTGTCTCATTTCCTTTTTTAATTTTATTTTTATTGTTTATGCCGTTAATACTCTATTTGATGCAATAAACCTACTGAGACTTTTTTCCCACTGCTCAGAACAGTTTTTGGACTCATCGATTTTAATGCCTTTTAGTGAACAGGGAGAATGGGGCACAGGGTCATGCCACTTTTGGTCAAAAACTGCTGAACACTCAGCCCGGTGTGGACGGGTGCCTTTGTACATCACCCATCATGAAATGGGCAAACGCATTGAAAGTTTTCAAAAAAAAATTCACTGAAGTTGAACACAGTCTCTCACAACAACACCAGCTGGTACGCTGGTACAGATAGGTTCCTAGAACACTTACCTATTGGAGGAATCCTGTAGTACAAGGGTTTGCCATTGTATATCAGAAAAAAAATATTACCAAGAGAAATGTCAGAGATATTACTGCCTGTGTTTTCTTCTAGGAATTTTTTGGTTTTGAGTCTTACATTGAAGTCTTTAATTCATTTTGAGTTTGTTCTTGTATGTAGTGGAAGAAGGAGATCTAGTTTCATTTTTTGCATGTATATGTTCAATTTTCCCAACACTTGCTTACGTTCTCACATGGCCTTCTTCTCTTTGTGTCTCTCTTTGTCCAAAATTCCTTCTTATAAGGACACCAATCATATTGGATTTAGGGCCCATCCTAATCCAGTCCTACCTCACCATAATTTCAGTTAATTATAGTACATATGTAGGATCTCTGTTTCCAAAGAGGGTCACATTCTCAGGTTTTAGGTGGCCATGAATTTCTGGAGCTCACTATTTAACTCACTATAGATAGTACTAGTATAGTACAGAAGGCTACCATTTGTGTGTGTGTGTGTGTGTGTGTGTGTGTGTGGCATAGAAGGTAAGAACAGATTGGGAGGGAGGGAGTAGGTATGTCTTGAGAATGTACTTGAATATCACTGAGTACTTTCTTTGTTCCAGGCTCCGCACTGTTGGGTCAACCATGTTTCATTTAAACATTGTAATATCCCTGTGCCATGGCTATTGTTATCTCAGCTTTGCAGATGAGAAAGTTGATATTTAGCAATGATGTTTAGCAAGTTTATACTCTAATTAAGAGGTTCAACTTGGATTCAGTGGTGCATGTCTATGTCCAATACCCATGAGGCTGAACACTAATATATACTGCCATAATACTTTTAAGGAAATGTGTTAGGTTTTAGTGATTAAGAGGAAATGAAGAAAAGGGGAATTTGAAGATAATACAAGTCCAAGATGGCTAATTGGGGGACTAGCTTGCACCACTAAGAAATACTAAAATGAAATCATCCACAGGCATGATGTGGATTTTTCTTATTGTTTTGGTTGAGAAAGGGAGTAGGGGTGGTCAATGGTAATCCAAATTAAAATACACATTGATGGAAAGGATCTAATAACATAATCAATAATATATATATATATATGTATATATATAAGAATTTAAGAGTTTTATTGAGAGTAATCAATTTGTGGTCTACATTGTTGTCTCTCAGTTCTACAGAGTATTAGTTTTCAGTATCTGGTGACTAGGTGCTTTTCATTTGTTTCTGAACCTACAGTTAGGCATGAAGTCACCTGCCTCAAATGCTCCATACCAACACAAAAAAATATGTCTTTTTCACTCCAGCACTATATATATTTTTCGCTGTGTTCAAATCCATTTAAAGTGTTTTAATTATAAAAGCACAAAAAAGATTGCCCATGTTTTTGTGTTTGCCCTGCAGCTGGATCTAGCTTCAGCTATTTGTTCCTGTCTCATCGGAAACCACTGTACTTAGTCTAGCTTTGTTTTGGCCATTACATGCTGTGTTTTGTACAGCATTTTAGCTGATTGTGTGCGCTGGTGAGTCACTCTTCAGGTGACTTCTTTTTATTAGGGCTATTTGTAAAAACCAGTAACCACCACAAAAGAGAGTATGGGATTGGGTGTGTGCATTAAAAAGTTATTCTCAAGATGGGATGCAATGACTCTAGCAAGAAAATGATAATAAGCACATTGCACATATTTCATGTTGCTGAAAACAAAAATAAATTGCAAGGTATCCTTAATAATTGTGAAAATGATAAATGATAGATTTTTTAATGATTGTAAATACATTTAAGTTTTCTTGGTAGTATTTACATTCTACTATATAAAGTAGGTTTAATATCTATTATTAGAGCATATTAAAAGTAGTATTTGAGAACGTAAAGTTGTTTGCAATTCAGAATATTAAGAGATGCCTATACTATTTAAAAAGGGAAGAATATTATTTTTTACATAAAATATGCTTCAGTTAATGACCATTTTATTTCAGATTCTTTATTATAGATGTATTACAATTCAAGAATTCCTTTAGGGGACATAAGTAAGTATTAGTGAAACACAGAGTATTAATTCATATTCTATTTTTTGGAGGAAGTACATTTGAAAAAACTTTTAAATAGGTGTGACTACTAGACTTATCTTCCCCCCTATAATCTTTGCTTATTTCATAAATATTTTTTGTTTGGTACTTTCTTTTTCTTTTAATTCCTAATTTACTCTGACCTCCTGAAGAAAAGATACTGATAGTTATTTTCCAACCATGATATCAAATGCAGTTTTCAATAGCTAGGAACCATATTAAACAAGTGTTCTTTCTAAAATGAGTGGGTTATATATGATTTGAATTTCTTTTCAAGGAAAATAGGTTCAATTGAACCAAATGTACATCACTTATAGAATCAGTTAAAAAGGATTTGACATATTGCTTTATGTATTCCTTAATCGTTCTATACAAATTTGTAAAACTACTTAAACATATATGTAATTGTTTCTTAATTTTATCAGTACATGAGGACATGCTGGAATTCATAGAATATGTAATCATATGAATGGAGACATTTAGAAATAGGTTTTTAAGCTGAACATTTTCTTTGTATAAGAAGATGTTCAACTTCACACTGGTCAGAGTGGCCACCATAAACAAAGCAACAAACAAGTGCTGGAGAAGATGTGGAGAAAAGGGAACCCTAGTGCCCTGTTGGTGGGAATGCAGACTGTTGTAGCTACTATGGAAAACAATATGGAATTTCCTCAAAAAACTAAAGAGGGAACCACCTTTTGACCCAGCAATTCCACTGCTGGGATTATACCCTAAAAATCCTGTAACATCAATTCAAAAGAACCTATGCACCCCAATGTTCATAGGAGCACAATTTACAATAATAGCCAAGTGCTGGAAGCAACCTAAGTGCCCATTAGTAAATGAGTGGATCAAAAAACCCTTTGCGGCAGTGTGGATGGAATTGGTGAGCATTATGCTAAATGAAATAAGCCAGGCGATGAAAGACAAATACCATATGACCTCACCTATAAATGGAACCTAATCAACAAAAGAAAGAGCAAGCAAAAAACAGAACCAGAGACATGGAAATTAAGAACAAACTGACAATAACCAGAGGGGAAGGGGTAGAGGCATAATGGGGGAAAGAAGGGGAAGGGTCATCAAGGAACATGTATAAAGGACCCGTGGACAAAGTCAAAGCAGGTAGGTTCAAAGTTGGGAGGTTGGGATGGGTGAAGCAGGCCGTGGTGATGAGGGAGGGAAATGGAGAAAACTATAAAAAATATTTTAAGAAAGAATAGAATTGATCAGGCTCCTGTATCCTGGTTGCGTATACAAATTACTATGTGGTAAATTACAGTTGCTGATAGTTTTTAGTTCCAATATAAAGCCCACTAAAATATTCTTCATTGTGACAAGCTTATTTTCATCTTCTGGAGTTCTATTTAATCAGAACGGTTGTGGATATAAAAATAAATAATATTATGTAAATTAAAATAGGGAGTAGCTTCCAACTACATGAATTATAAGCAGAAAATTTCTTACCATGGTTATAGATTTTGGAAAAGGACTCATAATGGATTCCAGGATGTAGAATACTTTCCCTGTGAACTTCCTTGGGCTACTTTCCCCCTTCCTTCAGCCAGGTCCAGCACATATTTTCCCAGAGAGTGTTCCTCGTTCATTCACCCATAACTTATTTTATTGAAAGACATGTGCTAGGGGCTAGTATAAACCAAGGTGAGTATCAGACAATCCTAAGTGTAGGTGCTCACAGGTACAGGGAGTAAATGATGATGATAATTATAATAATGTAATAGGCACTATTCAGAGTATGTGAGCAGGTCCCAATGAATGCGCACGCGTTCACACGTTTCATCCTTTCAACAGAGATGCAATATAACTTAGTAGGTGAGAGCTTGAATTTTGAAGTCAGAAACAGTCAGGTATGAATCTTATTTCCATGACTAACTGGCTACATAGCCAAGGGCTAGGTACAAAATCATCTTGAACTTCCCCTTGTTCATCTGTACTACAACTAGATGTATCATATGTCTGTTTTGAGGATTGCAAATATCCAGCTTGGATTGTAGTTAGGATAGCATCCAATATACATAGTGAGTACCTCAACATCAGTAGCTACTTTCATTGGTATTGTTTTATAGCAACTATCTCAAAGTAGTTTTTGTTTTTACTTCTCTGCAATTAATGCCTCAATCACTGCTCTTTCCAGCCCAACCCTTGGGGAATTAGACACAGTACCCTCCTCTACCAGTACTACTACATCATCTGCTCAGTGAAAAGCACACTCAATCTTGAATATGTGAGATGAAGACTAAAACCCAGCAGTTATTGTCTAATCTGATTACTAAGAGTTGTTTTCACTGTTACCAGGTATGAAAGTATATATACACTAACAAATGCCTATAGATCAGGGCTTAGCAAAATTTTTCTGTAAAGAGTCAGATAATAAATATTTTAGGCTTTGTGGGCACAAGGTCTGTGATACAACTATCTGTTGCTGTAGTGCAATACAGACAATATAATTGTAAATAAATGAGCTTGGCTATTTTCTATAAAACTTTATTTATAAAAAAAAACTTAGGCCAGTTTGCTGACCCTTGTTAGAGAGCATATTTAATGATTGTATATTTTTATATATTATATTAAACTAGGCTGTGAACTCATTGAGGCCTCACTGAGGCCAAGTCTTACTGATCAGTGTAATATATACAGATAAATTATTGGAATTCAATAAATATTTTTCTGAACAAATTAGTTAATGATGAAAATTATATTAAGTAGCTCCATCAATTGCCTCGATTATGTTTATCAGTTACCTTTGCCTGTATAAAAATAAAACTTCGTGATAGGCTCAATTAATTCAATATATAAATGAATGTAATTTTCAGAAATAATGGGGGACGACTAAAAATAATTGACCTTCTGTTATAGTGTTCCTAGAAAGAGATATTGAAATTGTAAGCACGTGTGGGTATGTGTGCACGTGTATGTGATGGAAACAGAGAAGAGGGAGGGAGAGAAAGCGAGGGAGAGAGATTTATAGTATCAAGACCCTAGGCTAATACAGATATTATGACAGAGCATTATATTGTATTCTGAATTTGCAGGCAGTTAGAGCAAAAAGCAAAACACGATAGAATATATAATGTGATCAAAAGAAATATATCTGTTTTTCACAAGGAGTAAACATTTTTCCTAGTAGTGAAAGAAATATGAGTCCTTATATAGGGAGTATTGAGCAACATAATAGATAACTATTTCCAGGAATAGATCCAGGAGATTACACAGTGTTCCTCATTTCACTGTTTCATGTGTGTAGATTTGACTAAAGCCAAGGCACAACATTAAAGCATACTTTATTAAAAATATGGTTTTTGAAGAAACTTTATTTAACAATTATTTCTACCCTGTGTACTATAAAAAAGGGAACTCTCAAAGAATGGACTAAATATTGCAGTTCTTTACTCCTGGTCATTATGTCCAGATCTTTAATGGACCACTGACTTATTAGTCAATGATTAAAAGCCTTTCACCTGGACAGTAATTATGAGAAAATTTCATTACAGATATATCAGACAAAGAACTTTCCATATACTATCTCATTAGACTTCTCAACAACCCTGGACAAACAGTAGTTTCACCATTTTAAGAATGAAGAAACTACAGTGATGAGACTTGAAGTGTGAGAGCCCCAGGTGAAAGGCAGAATAAAGGTTACAGTTCATGTTCTCGACAGATTAGTAGCATCTTTTGAGACTGATCCCTGCAGTCTAACGTTTCCACATTTATTTTTTTAAGAATAAAACATTTTTCTTAACATTTAAGGTTAAGTTTTATATTGTTTATGCTATTACAATTGTCCCCACATTCTCTCCCTCTGTCCACCTTTACCCAGCCCCTCTCTCAGTCAATCCCATTTTTAAAATGTGAAAACTCAGTATATGAAAAAATATAGAGAACTTCTGGTTAAATGTGGATGCAGTGGGCCCAGACACCAACCTGCCTGATGCTCTACCTCACCCCGATGCTCTTCCAGAGTGGCCTTTAGAGCACCCGTGTTCCTGAGAGTCCGTGGTGCTCAGTTTGCAAACCACTGGTATATATATATCAGTGATGAGGCAAAGGGTTTCACTCAGGAGGTAGACAAGGATATGTTTTTAGAAAAAAAAATTTGAGTGTTTGTGTGGGAGCTTGGGTCTTATTTCCTTCACTCTTTAGCATAAGTCCAAAGGATGAAAATGCAGGGCCTCACTCTACAAATATGCCTAATGATTCTTGATTGAAATGTATGCAGATATAGTAAAGCAATGAAATATTTCATTAGTAAAACAGCATTTTCTTCTACCAAAGTCTTAAAACCTAAATGATTTCATCACAATGAAAAGGGCATGTGTACCTATGTGTATATATATACACACACACACAGAACCATATAGCACAGCTAAAACCCCCTTCTTAGGCTGCTCACCTGTTGGCCTTTACTGGCACTTCGCTGTCCTCGGAGTATGTGGAGCTCGCATTACTCTAAAACAATGCTTACTGCCTTCTGTCGGTATTCCAGGACAGGTATCTCCCCTTTCTACTCGCATTTATAGATCATGATGCTCCTCCTACTCTTTTGTTAAGAAATACATTTGTTTCTTTGAGCAGCCCACCATAAGGCCTTCTTAATCTTGTTGCAACTCCTTTAGAATTCTCGGTCACACCCTTTCATTCACTGAAGAATTTATGACATGAATTCTAATCTTTCTCCACACTCCAACTGCTCTTATTATTCCTGGCAATTTCAACATCCACGTGGCCAAAACTGACTGCGAGTTCTTTGACTGTCCCATCACCATTGACTCGTTCCTCCACTTCACATCAGCCTCAATGAAGGCCTCCCACTACTAACTCCCACAGCATACATAGCCTTCTTTCCTTTCAAGTTCTAGTCTCTAATACACTAGAGCAGGGGTATCAAACTCATTTTCACCAGGGGCCACATCAGCTTCTCGGTTGCCTTCACAGGGCCAAAATAATTTTAGGGCTGTATAAATGTAACTACTCCCTACTAGTTAAGGACTTGAAATTACATCTGGCCCTTTGAAGGCAACCACAAGGTTGATGTGGGCCCCGGGGAAAATGAGTTTGACACCCCTGCACTAGAACAATTATTCCCTTCAACCCACTGTTTCTATTGATGGTTCTTTATCTAGCATCCCAATTCTCATCACTTTCCTTCATGATTACCATAATCGCACTGGTCTTTCTTTGTATCTACTCCCTTGAAAACACTTTCCAGTTCTTTGCCATATCTCACTCTGCTGTATTCCCTTTGATAAAATCCCTACTGTGTTGAAGCCAACCATTTGCCTTTTTCATTCCTGCATCCCAGGCACTCGCCTTTGCTGGAAAGAATCAGAAAACCTGGCAAGTTGTTTTTGTCTTAATTTCATTAGCTCAAACCAAAAGCTATGCTTTGAACAGCCCAGTAACTTTACAGTTTTCCAGTCTCCAAAAGAACTAGTTTAACCTTTCTTCTCTGTCTTAAAACCTCCTTATGTGGATCCTTTCTTCTTACTCTGAGCATATGATCTCACCTCCCACTTAATTGAAGAAAATAGTAAACATCAAATGAGACTTCCCTCCTCTTCTTACTACCAAATTATGAACCTGCTCCATCTCCTCTTCCCTCTTGTTAAATTTTAGGGACAGTTGTGCCTTCTAGTGAAGGACAGTCCCTCTGCGTGTGTTCTTTGTTTCAGCCAGGAGGAAAAAGCTCTGCAAACACAGATGCTCTCTATTCTGTTTTCACCATTGGTGTGCCTCATGTCTTGCACAATGCTTGGTGTAATATACATTTATGTCTATTTTTTGTATTTGTTTGTATTTGTGTGTACGTGTGCTTGTGATAAGAGAGAAAGCCAGAAACAAGGGGGTATAATACATGCTATATTTCTTGGCTTATGTCAGAAAGTG
Source organism: Phyllostomus discolor (assembly GCF_004126475.2). Lineage (NCBI taxonomy): Eukaryota > Metazoa > Chordata > Mammalia > Chiroptera > Phyllostomidae > Phyllostomus > Phyllostomus discolor. The sequence goes on along the minus strand of NC_050198.1, from coordinate 10,084,832 downwards.
TAACAACCAAATCCTTTTCCATTGTCCTCTGATAGTTTCACAGAAACGGTTTTAAAAGATTATGGCATCCTAAGCTACAATGATACCTTTTCATTTCAGGAGAAGTGCCAGGTCATCAGGCAATCATACAAAATAGACAGAAAAATTATTCCTGGTCTTCTATAGAAATCAAAACTCCTGGATATAGCATTCTGTACAGAATAATAAGAATAATAAGCCTATAATGTACTCAGTGAGCTCTGAAATTGCATTCATTTGGAGCATTAATTTTCCAGAATTATTTCAGTTGGTGCTGACATTAATAAAACTGCATTACCTCTTTTAATAATTTGGGAGGAAAGAAGAATTAGTCTGGCCCCCAACCTGCACGTGGAGTGTGTGAGAGCTGCAGTGCATATAAGTGAATCTCACAACGATTGAGTGTGCCTCTTACATTCACTTGAAATAGAAATGAAAATCTGAGACAACTAGATTTTCTATAAATATAAACACTGTGCTTGAAGAGTACATTATAATTTATTAATATTAAGTTGGATCTATTTAGATGACCTATTCTGTTCCTGGAAACCTGTTTAATGACCTTGCTGGAAAGCTTTCAACTAAAAACCCAAAGCAAAGTAGGTGGTGGTGGATTATACATACGTGGAAATTAGCCGGGTTCTGTGAAGCCAAAACAACAGACAGGTTCTAGGAAGAGACAAGGGATGGATCTTGGAGGTCCCCAAAAACCAGTGGTTACAAATGCAGGTGACATGCATAAAGGTGAGCATCCATGTAAATCACACGAACTTCTCCTACATTTCTCAAAAGTGGGAACAGTAGAGAGGTATTTGGTTTGCAAAAGGGCTTCCTGTCAGACTATGTCTGAGTTAACAAAGGGGCTGTCATGACATCAAGAAAGTAATTAAACAGAATATGATTTGATAAGTTAAAAAGAAAAAATTTTAAAGCCTTGATGGGTCGTTCTTTATTAAATTTATTTTTATTTTATTTATTGGGGTAACATTGGTTAATTAGAAAATACAGGTTTCGGGTATACATTTCTATAAAACATCGTCTGTATATGGTATCATGTGGCCACCGCCCAAAGTCAAATCTCCTTGTATCACCACATACTCAACTCCCTCTACCCTTCACTACTCCTCATCCCCTTCCCCCTGGTAACAACCAAACTGTAAAACTGAAAGCAATAAGTGAACAAATAAGACAAACAAAAAAACTCATAGATGCAAACAACTGAAATGGTAGTTCTTATTGGTTCAGAAATCCAGCCTCGGCCTACTCATTTATGACATATCTCCTTGGTCCTAATGAAATTCCAGCTGCAATTATTAGTTTGTTCTCACCAAAAATTTTTGTAAATATTATGTTAGATACTTAACTGTGTCTCTAATTTACTTAAGCTTCATTTAACACCCTTAAACGTAAGATGTACTTTCTCTAAGTGAAAGAAAAAAGAAATACATACTCAGAACAGAAATTTCCTTCTGGCCTATTAATGTCATTTCTTCTTCATAGTCTTCTTATAGCAGTGGTTCGTAGAGGGATTCAATGTTTTATAATTACCATAAACTGCAAAAAATTGTGTGTATATGCATTTTCCTGGCTGGGAAGCAAGCCTATAACTTTCATCAAACTCTCAAAAGGGCCCATGACCTAAAAAACATTAAGGATCATTACTCCAAAGCATCCTTTTAGACTCTCCAAGACAATACGGTGAAATTAACCACATTTGTCTCAGTACTGCCTCCATTCCCCTGTGCTTCGCTTTCTTCAAGTCCACTACTCTCTGGTAATCTGTGCCAGGCTTCCTTTTTAAAAACACATTCTTTAGTCTTGCTTCATTATAAGGAGCATGCTGCTGATACCAGTTTAAAATGTTATTTGTGCCTTTTAAATAAGTTATACGAGCCTTCAAGGATTAAACTGTTACTCAGGAGTGTCCAAACTTTTGGTGTCTCTGTGCCACACTGGAACAAGAAGAGTTGTCTTGGGCCACACATTCAATACATTGTGACACATTATCACAAAAAAATCTCATAATATTTTAAGTAAACTTATGATTTTGTGTTGGGCCGCATTCTTGGCCATCCCGGGGGGCCTGTGGGTAGTGGGTTGGACACCCCTGTGGGCCTATGTCCTATTTCAAATAGTAGTCTGTTTTAGGATTGGAAGAAACCTATTATCTCTGCCAGTGAGAGCAGAGTTTTATTTTTGAAAGAAAAACAAATATTATCAGCCTAACATATGCTCTGTTTTGTGTTAAAGTTTTAATAAGCCATCCTTATCTAGTCAGTACTCAGGTCTAAATGTAATATGAATTCCTGGAACAAGGTCATTTAATAGAAGTAAAATAAAATTCAAGGATACTTTACCTTCAATTTTTCTCGCATGTACAAGCCATTTTTAATGTTAAATCTTCATTCTTCATTAAAGAAAAAAAACTCCTATAGACATTTTGTCCAAGAAGCCTTAATTGTTGAGTTCCATTTTCTAGTTTTTCATCAGATAACTATTTTACTCAATATACTATCTAAATGAAGTACTAAGAAAAACAAATTTCTAGCTATATGGGCTTTTCCATCTTGTAAAACATAATAATCAACCCTTTTATGTATATTTTTCAAATGCTTGTTATGTGAAAAATTGTTAAGGTACAACGGGGTGGATGATGTGAATGTTTTATAACCTAGTAATGTCATTTTAATAGAATGGTTGGATTAAACAAAAAAAATATTATTTAACAGAATCTGTTGGGGCCCCATTTAGATTACCAGGCCAGTCCAACCACCCTTTGGCTGCTGTGGTTGTGTCTGCTATAGGTCACATCCCCTTCTCGAGAGGTTTGCCCCACCCAGAAAAACCTAGGTAGTTATGCCTGCATTTCTCAAAGTGGTCATTGGCCAGTGTCTTACTAACATGGAGATATTAAAAGCTCAAGCTCCTCGCTTCAAGGTGGGAAAGTCTCGGTGGACCAGTTTGTGCTGCAGAGCTCAGTAGGAGCAGACTGAGGCTAGGGTTCTCCTGAAATTGTATCTTTGCTTAGCTTTTTCCTCTGCTGTCTTGTTTCCTTCACCTCCTTACAGGATTCTCCTGAGAACCCTCGCTCAGGAAGTCACTTGCTGAAGAACCCCATCTTAGGCTGTACTTCTAGGGCATCTGACTTAAGATAGAGCAGAAGTAGTGTTTTTTAATGTGTTCCTTTATAAACTACTGTTTTATTACATAGTAATTATAGAATTACCAAACTATAGAGTTGAAAAACACCTTAAGATTTACCAGTTTTGCTTCTTTCAAATGGATCATGAGGCCTACTAAGTGCCTTCCAGGAAGGTCAAAAATAATTTGAGACAAAACCTAAACACAGGTGTTTCTGGTGTCTAGTTCTGTGCTTTTCACATAGTTGTTAATAGTTGAGAGCATTGTTCCTTTTATGCATATATGAATGACGAAAGTAGTTTTTTATATCAATGAAAGTGAATTTGTTGAGTATTCATTCAGCGAAGCATCATGAAACGAAGTGAGGCCATTCACATTTGCAATGTTTAGTGATACTCCTGACAATCCATTTCCTTGATGGTTGGCAATACCCTGTCCCTCCCCTCCCAAGCAAAGATCTCATTCCATCAGCCTCACAAACTTCAAAATTTTAAAGTAATATATAGAGATCCTCAGATTGAGTCAGGAGTGATTTCGTACATCATGGGAAAATACTGAGTCCTGTAGAAACACAATTATGTGCAAAAACATGCCTGCTTTTGCACTAGTATATAGATTTAGAATTTGGTTTTTTTTTCTGTGATCCTTCGTAAAATCACTTGAGAGAAACCTAAAATACTGCCAGTGCTAATACCTATTAATTTCACATTTGTTTTAAATAAGCATGTGAGATAAAGCAAGCAAAAAACAAGATGTTTGACCTTGTTGGGTCCAGAGAGTAAAGCTAAAGGTTTTTATCTTCAGCAAGGCAGTCTTTCCGTGACTTCAGCATCCCCTGAAATGAACTTGGGCTGCATCTTAAGGTTCTGCGTGTTGGAGATGCTCTTGGTAAAGCAGTCTATTATGACAAGTTAATAGTAAAAGGCTAAATGGTAGCTCCCTCTTCTGTAAATGTGAGCACCCTCCTGGGGCCTTAAGGAATGGCAGAGGATGCTCCTGAGCAGAGAGGCAAAGTAGCTTCAGTAGCTGAAGACCTAGAGAGGCCAACAGACTGAAGAAGCTTGCCAGCAGAGAGACCTCTCAAAAGTAAGCCTGGACGGGAAGAGAAGGCAGTGATGGGAAAAGAGAACATGAAGGGGAGAGAAGGTGCTTTCCAGTTTCAGGCAAAGTGTACATTTATGAAGAGTTAGAAACATAAGCCAGAGTGGGTTGATGAATAAGAAAGATGCAAAAAACAGATCTTCAGGAGTCTTTAGTCACAGAGCAATGGCAGAGAATCAGAGAGCTCACCTGGAAATTTCCAGGATGTCCTAAACTCAGATTAAAGCATAGCCAGTCTGGTTGAACTGGGGAGGAGTAGGGAATTTGAAACTTAAGAATCGCTAAGATTTTGTAATTTTACTTCAAGCAAAATGCCTGAATCATCAGATATTCCATTTATGGGAGGAGCTTGCTTTTAGTATCTGCACCTAGTCAAGCCAGAGCCCCGTTTCTCCTTTGCTTTATCTCGCACATTTACGTGGTTTCTCTAACAAACTGTGAAGTTCATAGGTACCAGATGTTAATGATAATACTTTAGGTTTCATAATGATCACATCATCACATCAAAAATACAAATTCCAAAGTCCTCATTGTCACACATAATCATGCCTGCCTAGGGATTAGAAGATAACACTTTAAAACTTCGGAAGCTGGTGGAATGAGGGGTGATATCAAAAATTAACCAGACTGAGTCAAGGTTCATGTCCTACGTTCTGGGAAAATACTGAGTCCTGTAGAAATTCAATTATTATGCAAAACATTCCTACATTGCTACATTCTTTTTTTTTTCTTGGTACACTGCTACATCTGGACTGATACCAAACCCAAAATGCCCCAAGGTACATCACTCATAAACCAATAGTATAACATATTCACCTCCTAAAAAAGTTGCTAACCCACAATGATTTGATTAGTTGTTGCATAGTTGCTGCAAACTTAAAGTAGATGCTCTTCTTCCACACCAACTTTACTAAAAGAACACAATAGTGATCTTAGACAGGTATTTTATGGGTGAAATATTTCTTTTAGGGGCTCACTCTAGTATCTTGTAATCTTTCAGCTTTCTCTTGCTTCCAACTTCCCAGATACAGATATGTAAATGGACCAGAAAAAGGCTAGATAGCTTTCTGGCTTTATAACTTCACACTGAAGATAAATGATAAATGTATGCTAGTATATTTCTCCTTAGATCTGTAACCATTTAGATGCCAGATATTCTCCAGTCTTCATACATATAAGCACCGTAAAAGTCATCCAGATGGAAATTGCGTATGTGTACATTCATTCAGGAACATTTTATAGAACAGTTAATAAGTACAAGGCACTGTGTTAGGAACTAGTGGTGTTAAGGTGAATAAAACAACTATAGCTTTTTCCTCACTGAGCTTATGGTCTAATATCCTTACTAATTCAGGATCTAAAATAGTTAATTACATAGGTTGCATGGTTTAGCATCTATTGGAGGTACTCTAAGAAGCTTCTATGGGGAGCATTTTTAGGTCAGTCGTTCTAGGCTTTATTTGGCAAGTTAAACTTAATACCTACCATATAGGCAATTAAAAATCAAAAGATGATAAAGGACATTTAGGCACAGAGTCATCTATTAAATTACTTAATCTTTTCAACTCATTGCTTATATTTATTTTTCAAATAGTTTTAACTTTTTGAATTACAGTCAACATACAATATTATATTACTTTCAGGTGTGCAACATAGTGAGTAGACATTTACATAGCTTATGAAGTGATCCCTTCAGTAAGCCTAGTACCCATTTTATACCATGCATAGTTATTACAATATTATCGACTATATTTCCTATGCCACATTATGTTTAAAGTAAATGACCCTTGAGAGTTAGTGGGTATTTGTATGGCCTAGTGTCCAAATAGAGTTTAAAATCAAAATATTAATATTCTACTTATTCCCCTGTACTCTCTTCCACCTCCCACCACCCCCTCCCACTGGCAATCACCACACTGTTGTCTGTGTCCATGAGTTTTTCTCTCTTTCTTTTTTGCTCAATCTTTGCACCCCTCCCAGTTCCCCACCCCCCTCAACAGCTGCCATCTGCTCTCGGAGTCTGTCTCTTTTGTTTGTTAGTTTATTTTGTTCATTACATTCCACATATAAGTGAAATCATATGGTACTTGTCTTTCTTGACTGGTTTATTTCACTTAGCATAATGTTCTCAAACAGTATATAGATGATATGGAATCATGTATAAGGAATTATGCACCTGGAAGATGTATAATTCTGTTAAAATAAGTTGTAACACCCCAATAAATTCAATAAAAAGGAAAAATATTGATATTCTAAGCAGATTATACTTTCCTTCCTAGGGAATGTATCCTTGATTTTGATCTTTTTCCTTTAAGAGGCATTAAAAGATAGTGATTTCATCTTTTTACAGAGCACAGGGCCATCCATACTTTACTTTAGAGTAGATACCATTATGTCATCAGAAATGAAAACTGTGCACTATTAAGTGGACACTTTCTGGAATCTTATGTCCAAATTTGAGTTTCCCCAGTAGTACATTGTAAGACATGAAGTGGGTGCAGCTAGTTAATTTGGGAGATAATTATAAGATATCCATGAAAGAAAATACGGAACATGAGACACAGAAGGAGAACAATCTACAAAAAAGGGTTTTAGTGAGCAGGTTATCGTGGTGGGTAATTGGGGTTCAATCCTATTGCATACCTTCTGAGGAACCATGTCGAACAGCTTCTGGATTATTCCATCAAAGGACAAAGTTAGATAAAATATTCACCAACTCATTGGTTGAGGGTAGTGCCTGGGAGCGGCCAAAGCCTCAGGCACTTCTAGGCTTCCCAACACGCAGGCTGAGCAAACTCTCATCCACAGCTTTTCCAAGGATTAAAGGGGGAAAAAGATTCCATGGAGCAGTTTGCCTTTATGACTATAGCGCACTGACAGAAGAATAAAGGGATGACAGATTCAGGGTGGCATTCATGCCACATTCCTTTGTTGATGGCAGTAACACCCTCATTTATCCCATTTGCCCTTGTGACACCCTTGGAATGCCAGAGCAGTTATTATTGCCTTTATTTTACAACTGAAGAAACCTAGTTTTGTTGAAAGCTTGCATTGCTGATCTGGAATGTGCCGAATACTGGGTTAGATACTCTTCCTCGGGACATTTCATTTAATCCTACTCATAAGCTTGGGAGTGTTAGTGTCCTCATTGTACTGATGAAAGCCCTAATCTGGGACTGGAGAAGTTCCCATGAGGCTAATAAGGTTTGGAGGAACACCTAGCTCCTGGCACTTCAACTCCAGTGCTTATTCCCCTAAAACACTTGGCCTCCCAGGTTGTCCGCAGATTCCCCGCAAGATTCCTGGAGAGACATCTGCTCTTACACATTACAGCTTCCATAGATCCTTGCATGGCACAACATCAACGGAGTAAATCCCACACGATTACAACACAGTGGAGATATTTTTGTCTGTGCTAACTTAATCTCCATTCGTGTAAGAGTTGATTTCGGTATTATCTTAATGAGACAATACCCACCGATAGATTTATGTCTCCGCATGATTCCTCTCCTTTTTCTGCCTTCTGCCAAGTTTCACTTGGTGAGTTATACCTGAAAATTCTACTAATTGACATCGGTTATTTGACAATGTGTGGATTAACCCTTACGCACCTCTGCTGCCTCACCTCACTCAACATTCCCTCTCATTTTCTCAGGTGAAGTCATACTAACCTTGCATCCCTCTCTCGGAGTTGCCCTGCTCTCTCTCATCAGTGTAACTTTATACATGCTGTTTCCTCTGCTGAGAATATTTTTGCTTATAATCATTACCAAGGAAACTACTTATACTTCAGGTCTCAACTAGAGTTCAAGGTTCCTTGGGGAGCCTACCATAATTAACCTGAGTAAATCTTCCTGGTAGAGACTCTAATAACATGATATGTCTCTTTGTTGCTATTATCAACATTCTAAGTGTGTGTGTGTGTGTGTGTGTGTGTGTGTAAAGATTTAATAAATATCTGTCTCTCACACCATCCTACATACTCCGTTGTGGCAAACTCCATATCCGTTGGGACTCAAGAATATACCTGTCAGCAAGAAGCACAAAGCCTTACACATGGCAGCTAATAAATAAGTCTTGAATGAAATATGTGAATCTATAATATTAATAATTTCTCTGAGTTGGACCTGGGGTGTTGTTCTTAGTCCCAGTGACTATCATCTGTGGAGGTTTGGCCCCACCCCAGGGTGTGATTTTGAAATGCCTAAGGGTATTTTCTGGTTGTCAAAATGACTAAGTGCAACTACTGGGATTCCGTGGTAGAGGCAGAGGTGTTAAGAACCATGCAGTGTGTGGGATAGTCTATCCAAGGAATAATTGTTTCACTCAAAATGCCAGTAGTGCCCTGAGAAATACTGAAAAGAAAGATTATGTACTTCAATAGTTTGCCTGTAATTTGTTTAAATCATTGTTAACATGACTTCCTATGTAATGTAGAGGAATGAGTGTATGTATGTGTGTACATGTACATTTGTGTAACTGTCCTTTTTAGTTAATCCTGTGTCAATTAGTCATCAGTTTATAGATTATTTTTCCAACTGGTGCCAGGAAGAGGGGTTGTAGGGAGACAAAAGGAATGGAGCTCGGAAAACTAGCTGATGTATCAGAAACGTGAAATCTAAAGATGGCCAGGAGGGCCAGTGTTAATCTAATTCATACAGCTGATATTTTCCTTTATGTTTCCTATGTTCATTCTCATTTTTCTATTTGTTTGGCTTTTTATTTCTTCTCCAGGTTAAATCCCCAGTCTGACACGTTCGTGTGTTTGCTTTCTTCCTTTTAGTGCAAACAGAAGATTGAGATTGGCTTTCAGGACTGTCCGTGTCCAGTGTCACAGTTAGCCTGTGGCTGCAGTAGAGAAGCTCAGTAAAGCCTCTTTTATTGTTTCTATTATAACATGAGAGCAGTCCAAATACCACTGGTAAATCCCCCTTTACTTAGGCTGAGAAATGATTTTCATGATACCTTTCCTGACGTAACAGGATAAAAAAATCGCTAGATGAGGATTCCAGATATCGGAGGGCCATACCAACCAACTATAAATTATTTAACCCTCTTGGGCACTGGTTTTTATCATCTTAAAGTAATAATAAGACCAGATAAAATAGTCTCTAGGGCCCCTCTTTGATCCGAAATTGAGTTTCCAAGTTGAAGGAAAAGGGGGAAAGAGGGAAAGAAGAGGAATAGATGTTATCTTAGGAACTAGGGAAGAAGATGCCTGCCATGTACAAAACTATAAGCCATAAATTATTCCTTTGTGATAGTACAGAAGCTTCTGCTGTAGACTAGAACGGGTAGTATATGACCAGTACTATTCCAGGAGCAGCAATGGAACTCCCAGGAGGGTTGCTTCCAGAAAGGTTTCAGAGGCACTATTCACACAAGTAATCGCATCAGAGGTGAAGTGTGTTGGCTCTGGGGACAAATCTCTACTTCAATCCCAGTTCTACTACTCTCTGACTGGCCCTATAAATTGGGTAAATACCTAACCATTCTAAGCCATTGCTTCCTCACCTGTAAAATGGGAATAATAAAAGTACCTACTTCTCAGGGTTTTTTGTTGTGATAATCAAATGAACGAATCCTGTGTGTATGCATGTCCTAGCGCGTAGTAAGTGCTTCATAAATTTTTGATGTGATTCCTATAAGCAAGCTTAAGCAGTCAAGAATGGAGCAGTTTAATAAGTTATTCTTTGATTAAGAGAATTCTCTCCCCATCCCCATAACCCACCTCTTCCACAGTGGCTGATGAATCCTTGCATGAACTTGCTGCTCGCATAGTAAATGATTACTATCAGTTGAGTGGTAATAAAAGATGCATTTGAAAAGGTATTATTTATGACTTTGTATAAATTTATTTCTCTCCCTCAAAATTGCTACAGGTGGTTAAGATTCTTAAATTTATCATATATACTTAGGAAAAGACTAAATTTACTGTTTAACCTAATGTGGATAAAAGACCCTCATATCAGATTTACTGGTAATTTCCTTTTAATATTCCTCCCAGAGACATAGAAACATCAGTGCCTTATCTTTTATTGTATTTTGGCCTGGTCCAGTCTATATTTGTGAATAGCTGGGGAGTAGTTTCACCACAAGGCTGTAGAATGGGTTTTTATTTGACTTCTGTATTAGTTATTATCATTAGTAGGACAGATAGCTGCCAAAGGGACTTTCTCCACTCTCCCCTGGGTTGGTCACAAGGATGCCACTGTAATTTTATGGTCATCACCATGATTAATTGCTGCACTGACTTCATCATTTCTCCTGGATGTTGACCCCTAGCTTGGGACAAGCACTGTGACATTTTATTAAATACCTCCATTCTAAGATTGGAATATTATTACATCACCTGTAAGATGATTTAGGATTTTACATGTTCAGGGTACCCTAATATTCATATAATTATATATACATTGTTTTCTATCCTCCACTCCCTTAATTCATGGTCCTTGTTTCTTATATTTCTTGACCTCATTCCTAGTTTCTTAAACATGAAAATAGTCTAACTAGTTACAAGGTAGTATTTCAATAGAGCTTTGTCATTTCTAGGTTAACCCTCTTAATAATATTTCACATGTGTACTTAAGCCCATTGTATTTTGCTGTAGTATTCATTTCATAGGTTTTTAAATAAGTTTCATGTTGTTGTGATATAGGGCCAGGAATATTCACAGGCATCACTCTCCATCCATGTAAGACTGCACCTCAATCTTACTATTCCATGTACCTGTTCATGCTCCATCACCTCTTCTGTATCAACCACTTTCGGTAAACTCATAAGCTATTTACATAAACATATAAATGATATATTGGGCATTTAATCCGAACTATAAATTAAATGTCTGTTCAATCGCTATCTCCACAAATTCCTTTAATTAGATACATTTATGCCCATCTCAAAACAAATAAGAACTTGAAGTGGCCTCTATTATAACTAATAAAATTAAACATAAATTGATAAACAGATCAAGGGGATAGAACATCAGAGTGGACAAATAAAATGAAACGAGAACATACAGTTACTTTACAGAAATGCTCGCTATGAAATCCTGTTAAATCACTGGAAGTAGAATGGAGATCTGTCTCCAAGCTTCCCAGTGGCCAAAGCAAAGAGAACAACATTACTCACAAGATTTATAATGTGATAATAATTTTAAAGGTTGAGTCCAGGAAAAGCCCATATTTTCAAGGAATAAGCATTAAGAGATATTCTTTTTTGAGGGTTCTAGTAACAGGGTATTACAGGATATCAAACAAACTGTCTTCAACATTATCCTGACAATAATTTCAAGGGAATCTCACCATATGGTTGCTGACGTATTTATTATATGCACGTGTCTATATCCCGTCCGCCCCAACCAGACGATAAATCTCACACGAGTTAGTAGAATGTATTACCTCTCCATTGCTTACTACAGTGCTGTGTAAATGAAGAGCTCACAATAAATGTTCCTTTAGTGGCTGACAGTTATACCAGACACCTCTTATTTCCACCTCAGGTCCCCTCAGCCTACCACGTACTGCAGTCACTGCTGTGGTGGCCAGTTCAGCGGAGGCTTCAAATCCGCTGGCACACGTAGCCTGACTGTGCCTTGCCTCCGGCTTGCTTCCCTCCTTGGGGTTTTTCCGAAACCACAGCAAGTGACAGCCAACCACAGGAAATTACTCAGTGGTCATGAATATTCAATCCAGAATGCTTTGACCAACAGAACCACATGGAAGAAGGACAGACAGGAGCCAACAGAGAATTCCATTCTCAGAAGGTAATTCTGTGATGGCTTTTCATGTGGCTTTTCAGAAGGCCCATTGGGCTCAAGTTCCAGTCACCCTACTGGTGACCAGCCTGATGATACATCCCTGTATTGCCTTTCATTTTTTCCAGGAGAGGGACACTCACCTGTCATTTAACCACTGCCCCATGAGATTACATTCACAAACTATCTGCACATTATTAGCCTTTATCTTAGATTCTGCTTTTGGGGGAACCAGGCTAAAAGAGTTGATGCCAAAGCAGAGTAATGATAATATTCAGCTTGCTTCTAGAACCATCACATTTACTGAGATTTTTAACCTATCATGGATTGGAACAAGGTAGAGGTTTCAGGGGAAATATCTGGTCATGTGATAGCAGTATCACAGGAAAAGTATGGGGACAAATGATAATTATATCGACATGCTAAAGGTGAATAGATAATGTAATTACTTCAGAACTATGTTAAAAATGATAGGGTCAGGTCTCCATGGAATCAAATATGAAAAACCTTATTTCCTGCCGCTTCTGAGAAGACCGTGCTACAAGCCAGACACAAGATCTAATTTTAAAGATGGCAGAGATGCAAAGAAAATGGAAAGCACAGCTTTCACAGGTCTCCTGTATAAAAGTCAGTTCTCTGAGAGGAAGGGAATGCGACCCTGGCACTTGGATGGGCACATATGGGTGCATCAGCTTCTGAGAATATTGAACCCCAGATTCCACTAAACCTTTGTAACCGTTAGGATCAGCTCCCTGCTTTTTACTGGAAGAGGGACTCTCCTCTTTCTTAGAGGCCCCGAAGACCTCCACTGAGACTAATAACTTGAATATAATGTATGTTTTACTTAAAAACGGCTCCTTCCATCCTCATACCTCAAGACTGGGAATGAGGGTGGTGTCCTACTTCAAGTGAAGCGTGGAAACAAAGCTCTTCTTGTGTGAGCAAAAAGTTTACACCCTCAAAGAATTGCAGGACTGGGTGATTAATACTGGCAGGGACCAGGGAAAGTAAAGTGGGAGCGGATAATGAGGGTATTGAACGAGGGAATAAATGACCTACAAGCACTCACTAGTGATTTTGGGGTTCAAAATATTGGCAAAGACACGTGAATTTTGCTCTAATATACTCTAAGATGCCTTTCTGAAGCTTTGACACAATAATGACCTGTGGTAAATAAGGTAGTAGTGCAAGAATTATCTGGGCATCATAATGAGGAAGGGAACAGAAAGAAGATTTAGGGAGGTGGAATGTTAGCATGGGTTATTTTGGGAGACCAGTGAATGCACCATTTGACCGTGTTCCCCAGAAGGGTTATAGGATAGTCCATTCACTGTGGCAATAAGCAGTGCCCTAGCACTGAGCAATGACATCTTTGAGAGGCTCATTTGTATCCTCTGAAGGCCAGAGTTGACGCAAAAGAGATATTACGTGGAATTGTGCTTCCTAATACCAGTGAGGAAAAGACAGGAATTCTGGAATGGCAGAGGCCAACAGCAGCACTTAACCTACTGAGGCAAATTGGTCTATATTTCAGACTCTGATTTTCGAGAACCCCAGAATAAGACAATGATAAAGGCAAAAACTAACTCATTGTTTTACTCTTTTTTTAATGCCAAATTTTATTTATTTATTTATTTTATTGTTGTTCAAGTACAGTTGTCTCCATTACCCCCACTCCCCGCATCCCACCCATTTCCACCTCCCACCCTTGATCCTACCCCACTTTGGCTTTGTCCATGAGTCCTTTATACATGTTCCTTGATGACTCTTCCCCTTTTCCGCCATTATCCCCTTCTCCCCTCCCTGCTGGTCACTATCACTTTGTTCTTTATTTCAGTGTCTCTGGTTCTATTTTGCTTGCTCATTTGTTTTGTTGATTAGGTTCCACTTACAGGTGAGATCATATGTTCGTCTTTCACTGCCTGGCTTATTTCACTTAGCATGATGCTCCCCACTTCCATCCATGCTGTTGCAAAGGGTAGGAGCGCCTTCTTTCTTTCTGCTGCATAGAATTCCATTGTGTAAATGTGCCATAGTTTTTGGTCCAGTCATTTACTGATGGGAACTTAAGCTGCTCCCAGCACTTGGCTATTGTAAATTGTGCTGCTATGAACATTGGGGTGCATGGGTTCTTTTGAGTTGGTGTTTCAGGATTTTTAGGATATAATCCCAGCAGTAGAATTGTGGGGTCAAAAGGCAGTTTCATTTTAGTGTTTTTGAGGAAATTCCATACTATTTTCCACAGTGGCTACACCAGTCTGCATTCCCACAAAAATGTATTAGGGTTCCCTCTTCTCCACAGCCTCACCAACACTTATTGTTTGTTGATTTGTTTATGATGGCCATTCTGCCCAGTGTGAAATGGTCTCATTGTGGAAAAACCAACTCATTTTAATGGTTTATTAATGCTTTCCTTTCTGGTCAATTTAATACAAGATTACTCTGATACTTAACTTATTTCTTTGTGCTTGCAAGTTTGAATTCACTTAAGGTTTTATAACCCAGAAAGACCTTCATATTTTCATTACAATATTTAAGCACTCTATCATTAAGTAAGTCTTTTTTCTGGTTTATTCTCTCTGGTTCCCCAATTTTAGTAATTGAACCCACTTTATTTTTGATTATCCCAAGCACTGAAGTAACATAAGTCTTTCAGCTTTTGGATGAATAGTTTATTTACAATACTTATAAGGAGTGTAAAATGAACAGCTGTTTCTTTTAATGTAGTCATTTTGAAGCCTGTTCTTTATCTTAGAGTCTTTTGCCAGTTTAGAAACTGAAAGTATAGACAGAAATTGATTCTATCTAAATGTCTCTTACTTAATTCACTAAATTGGAAAGTAGCTGGAGAAATGACTCATCATGTTTTCATCACTAGAAATGCTCTTCAGTTATTCTCAGTACTTTTATAAAGCACCTAATATGTGCCCAGCATAATGCTAAATAAGAAAGGGCTCTTATCCTTAAATTATTAATAGTTGGCTAAGATTTTACTAAACATCGTCCAAGGTTTAAACACTGATACTTGATTCATGAACAGGTTCTTAGTTCCCTGCATTGGTTCCACCAAAGTGCTTGGAAATCTTTGCTCTGGCCTTAGGTGAGTCTATAGGAAGACTTTCAAAGTAATCCAAAGGAAAGAATAAGTAAGGCAATGTACATAGGAAAGGCTAGCACTCGGAAAATTTAACAGAAAGAGGTTTATCTTTAGTTCACCTCCCTCTTCCCTTCTCTGTGTCTTCCAGCATCTGAGATGCCTGCTATCTGCCAAAAGCCTGTTCACTATCTCATTTCAGACCAGCCATCTCTTCACTAATGCGTTACATTCTCATGAGTCTGTGTTGGGGGCTTGTGCCAGGGGATCTTAAAAACTACAGAAGCCTTTAAGCCCCAAAGCCATGCCTCTCATGCCTCTCTAAAGTGTAGGAAGGTATTTTATTCTCCAAGATTTACCAAATAAATTTTATAGGTGTAGTAAAAAGATTCCTAAAATCACTTCTTCATGAAGCTTTCTTTGATGTAGGAAACTTACAATTTTCCTGTTTACTTTTTTAAAATGCTTTTTAGATTATTTTTTTTAATTTATTTTTTAGCCCTGGCTGGTGTGGCTCAGTGGATTGAGTGCCGGCCTGTGAAAGGGTCACTGGTTTGATTCCCAGTCAGGGCACATACATGCCTGGGTTGCAGGGAGAGGGTGCCACCAGTAGGTAAAGGCACGAGAGAGGCGACTACACATTAATGTTTCTCTCCCTTTCTTTCTCCTTCCCTTCTCCTCTCTCTAAAAAAATAACTAGTAAAATCTTTTTTAAACTTTAATTTTCATTTGTAGTTGAGATATAATATTATATTAGTTTAATTCTGAACAGCTGAGAGTGATTCTCTGGTAGTTATCTTGTTTTCCTATACAAGGATTTTGAGTTTTCTAATGTGTCATTCTTAAACAGCATCCTCTTGTTTAGAATTTAATGTTGACAAGAAGCTCTACACCTGTTTAACTTGACTTGCTTGGATGAAACTAAAGTGGTCAAGATACATTTAAAAGATGAAATGGTGCTTCATTTGAGGTATTGTTTTAGATCTTTGCATGTGTTCTGGAAATTAAGGTCTTTGCTATTATTTAGTTATTTCATTTTCTGGGTCAAAGAAGAAGAAAGCTGAGTCTTCCAGGATCTATCAGTTTATTTTTAAAAGGCATGTGTGTAAGAAAACCGGAGAAGGGATTTTTCCTTCTCTTTTTCCCAATAATGTATGCTCACTGTGTTTAAAAGAAGGAGTAGTAAGTAAATACATTTGGAGTAAAATTTTTATATACATATGTATATGTAAATTAGTACCTTCTATTTCAAATGGGTTGCTTCAAAAAATCTTATTTCGTGGAGCAGTTCAAGGATAACAGAAACTAACAGAGAGATTTTAGAAGAGATTCAAGCACTGGGGAAATGATTGGACTAGCTGATATTCAAGACCATTGCCAAACCAGATAGTCTATGATTTATGAAACCATATATGCAGCCTATTATAAAATGCTTCCTGGTTCCCTATTCAAAATTAATTACATTAAGTCCATAAATAATTATCCTAGCATGCTTCCCATAATCTCATGTCATGATATATAGGGGGAATGTTTAATTGAATTTAATTAAGGGACCAGATTTTAAAATATATATTATACCTAAAACTATGAGAAAAACACTGGAATCCTCACTTATTAATATCTTTAATACAGCAATAAGGTGTATAAAGAGTTAGAGAAAGATCAGACATGTGCATGCTAATGGAGGAATGGGGTCAAGCTAACCAAAAACCTTTACTTAGTCTTTCATTTCAGAGATTAGGCAAGAATTATGATAGTGAAATCGTAGGTTATAAAGCCATGCTGCCCGACTCAAATATAAATGTCAAAATCAGATACCGTATTAAAATGAATAATGCTGGCAAGACCTTGTTTATTTAATCATTATGTTTTCAAATACCATTTTTAATACATCTGTAAATATCAAAAATTGATTGTATATACTTCACTCATACAGACAGGTAATAAAGTCCAGTCAATAATTGGCATGTTTGTTATTAATTATCTTTTTAAAAAGATTTTATTTATTTATTTTTAGAGAGGGAAGGGAGGGAGAAAGAGAGAGAGAGAGAAACATCAATGTGCAATTGCTGGGGGCTGTGGCCTGCAACCCAAGCATGTGCCCTCACTGGGAATCGAACCTGCGATGCTTTGGTTCGCAGCCCGCGCTCAATCCACTGAGCTACACCAGCTAGGGCTTAATTATCATCTTAATAACTGGACTTGGTGTTACTAGGCTGCAGCACAGCCAAGTGAATCGTCTTTCCTGACACTGAGCATCAAAAAATCTTGTCTAAGTTTCAGAGAGAAAGTGAAAAAGAGTTAAAAGGGTCTTACAGGGTCTGGTTTTTCCTGCTGCTACGGGAAAATGGCCTCTGTGCACTCGGGCTCACTGGACCTTGAGGAGTTCGAAGGTAGAAAGAACAGTGCAGTGGTTTAGCTCACAATTGGCAGGAGGCCCACAGTTCAGTCCCTGTTCCATGCTCACTAACTGTGTATATTTGGACTAATAGTTCTCTGCCTCAGTTTCCCCTGGCTAAATAAGGAAAATGATGATGATGATAATGCTAATGTCTTCATTGCAAGAATTAAATTAGAGGGTGCATTGAATGGGGAAAAAAGTCTTTGTACTTGCCACTTATTTTGCAAGGTTTCAGGGAAATAGACATTTTGGAAACTCCAAGAAATCTTAATGACAGCCTAAAAGAGAAACTTCAGATGAAAATGAACAGCCACTCTCCCTTTAAGCATGGCTATATCATACAACTACTGTTCATAGCAACTGAAAGCCAAATAAAGGCTCTGGACAGAACGTGACTGGATGATACAGGTCACCTTTGGCAGCTTTATAAACAAGTTCATATTCTATTGGTCTTCTTAAATCCTTTTCCTATGACGTAATCATTTTCAGAAGTGACACTCTCATAGTCTTATGGGGCATTTTCTCCCTTTTGCCCTTTAGTCACATATCTGAAATTTTGTTTGGGGTTTCCTCTTTTGAATGAATCCAATTAACAGTGAAATGATTCAGTAGAATAACTGCTGTAGAACTTTTGCCATTTTTCCACGTATTTACTGCCTATTATTGGCAATATATTTTTCTTGAGAAAATGTGTTTATATTAATACTGAAAATTTCAAAATGATAAGAAAATAATCGCCTGTAGTCTTACGATCTAATGAAGCTAATATTATTTCCTTCCAATTCCTTTCAGAACCTTTTCTATGCAATGTACATATAAAAACAAAGCTTTACTTGTTGAAGATAACTTTATGTGTGACTTTTGCATTTTATGGTGAATTATTTCATGTGCACAAAATATCATACACATGTATATATACAAATAATGGTAATACAAATACCCTTGAACTGTCATCCTTGAGGAATGCAACATTTGAAGTTCTGTATCTGCCCCCTGGATGGCCCTTTTCACTCCTTAGTACTTTCTATAACTGGTGTACTGTAAAGGATGTCATACAATATCCAGTGTTGTCTAGAAAAGAATGGATAAGACCCTGTTTGTTCAATGCTAAGTAAGAGTGAAAAGTGGAAGCATTATCACTCAGGGTCAGTATGGGAAATTAATAATATGATGCTCTAACATGGAAAATTTAAGCAAGCTTAGTGAAGGGACTACCTGCAAATATGTGAGCAGGGTTAAGGAAAACTAACAAGGCACAAGAAAGAACCCTAGACTAGCAACCGTAGAGAGTCATGACTACTGCTTGGCCTGAAGGTACAAGGCAGGAATGGCTACTGGCACACAAGAGTGGTAGTCCTCAGGAGAGAAATGACGCCTCTATGAATTTTGTCGAACGAGGAAGGAGCCAGCAAAATAAATACCTTCACCTCACCCCTTTCTGATGTACTATAGGTTCTTCCCATTGGTTGCACCCAACTGAAAGTTGGAGGGCAAGGAGACTCATTGGATGCAGTCTATAACAGTCTTTCCCCCAGGGCGTAAAGCGGGGTACGGGAAGTTGGAGAGTAAATCTAAAAGTCTTAGGAAAGTAAACCACGGTAGTTAATAAATGCAGGTTATTTGGTTTGTCTCAAGTCTCAGCTCGTATCTACTCTTTTTCAGTATTGATAGGTAGATGATAATGAAAGGTATTAGAAACACTGACTTTTAAATATTGCCTTGAAAAAAGTTTCTTTAAATTTGTACATGAACTAATACCAGCTCTTAATATAACCGCTCGGTCATCTTGTTTCACTTAATACATATTATTTGAGATCATGCATGTGTTATATACCATGACCACTGTGTAATTAAAAGTTTTGTTTGTTTTTG
Organism: Phyllostomus discolor; assembly: GCF_004126475.2. Lineage (NCBI taxonomy): Eukaryota > Metazoa > Chordata > Mammalia > Chiroptera > Phyllostomidae > Phyllostomus > Phyllostomus discolor. The sequence goes on along the minus strand of NC_050198.1, from coordinate 10,065,449 downwards.
TTTTGTTGGTTTTTTTATTTTCAAACAAAAAGATAGCATCTTGAATTGCCCTGTTATAACAGGTCTGAAACGTGCAGATTGCATTATTTGTACGGGAAAGTGTAATTACCTATCATCTAGAGTTAGTGATAGAGGATGAGCTCTGTAACACATTGTGGTTTTCTTTGCAGTGTCTATATCTGTTTGTGCACCAAAAGTAGTCTGATTTTCCCAGATGCCAGTGGAAGCCTTTGGTGGCTTTTCAAATGTGGGCTTTTTTTTTAGTTTATTTCTTCTTCAGGTATCTTTCCCGAATAGAAAATGTTTCTATAGAGCTCCATGGAAGAAGGAACTCATACTTTACCTGATAGGAAAAGACTTAGAAAAGTCTTATGTTAGCTTCTTTGTTAAGATTAGCGTGCCATTCCTAAAAATGTGTGTCAGATTTTTCGTAATTCTAGAATGAATGATGAGCACAGTACATGGCACATAGCAGACTTAACTAAACATTTGCTCCCTTCATTACATCCTTTATCAATGTAATCTGACATTTGATACCTCTCCATGGATGTCTGTACAGGCATTTTGCTTTGATGGATTTCCTCCCCACTGAATTGATGAGACCACATGACATTTTTCATAATTCAGACCTGGCTGTTGCGGTCTGGAATCTCGAATAGCAGGGTGACTGAGAATTACGTGTGTCAACTGCCCAGGACCAAAGCAGTGGCCAAATTCTAAAAACACAGACCAGTATAGCCAAGAAAAAGAGAAGATCGTCTGTAATACTGTCAACAATAAAAGTTAAAAGAGAAAGAGAGGGTATCAAACCGTCATGGAGACAAGAGAGATAATCTGTAAGTATTCAAGTTATGGAGATTCTCATCAAATGAGAGATTCAGTTAAAAGGTAAGTGTTTGAAAGAATAAAATGAATAAGTCTAATGTTGGGGTAAAAAAGCAAACTTGATGGATGTGTAGTCTTTGGAAATCTCTTTCAGTTACTGTTCCCTGCCTTTCTCATATCTGAATTTTCTTTTCCTTAAAGAGTGTCAGATAATGTCGTATTGTCAGTATTTCTCTTTTCTCTCTCAATGTAAGACTTCCGGAGCTGTGTCCTACCTTCAGGAAATTGTGTGTGTTTTTATATGTGTACGTGGAAGAGTGTTGCTCGAAGGTCTGGTTCTTGAGGGAGTAGGAGGGACACTAGATGCCTATCCTCATAGAAACTCTGGTGACAAGTGTTTGTCATGCAAGATTTTCTTTAAACAAAGGAGTTCAAGATTTGAAAATATGTTTCAAAACTACTGGTCTATCCTAGTTTATTCCTGAAGTATAAGAGTGGTTCTCTGCCAGCTACAGTCTACAGTCAAAATTCTGCCTTCCACATTTAAAAAAAAATTTATTGGTCAATTACAGTTGTCTCCATTTTTTCCCATTACTCTTTCCCACCCTATCCACTCCCCACCTCCCACATTCAATCCTCGCCCCACATTGTGTTTGTCCATGGGTCCTTTATGCATATCCCGTGACTTGACCCTTCTCCTTCTTTCCCCACACATGCTTTTGTATGATCTGTGAGCTAAGAATGATTGTTACATTTTAATTGGCTGAAAACATTACAACATGTAAAAATGACTACAGATTTAAATTTCAGTGTTCATAAATAAAATTTTATGCAGAGTTGAGTAGTTGGGGCACAGACTATAGTGACCACAAAACCTAAAATATCTACTCTCAGGCCTTTGACAGAAAGTTTGCCACCTCTGCATTAGGGCTTTCTAATGGTGTGAAAAAAAGAGAAGTACTGACTTCACATTTTCGTATCTCAAGAATGTGTATTTGGCCTTACCTCATGGAAAAGAAAAGCTTAGGGGTATAGGTGAGGTGGGAACTAAACATTTTAGTATTTAGTATGAGTAAGGCACTAGACTCAACACTTTAAAACTATATTGTTTTGAGTAATTTTCACAACTACTCTAAGAGATAGGTCTGTCCATTGCCCTATTATGGCTTAGAAAATGAGTACAGTGAGGTTATGTGACTTGCATGATCTCATTTAGTGGATAAGGGAAGATAGAATATGAATTCCACCTTTTTTTTAAAATATTTTATTTATTTATTTTTAGAGAGGGAAGGGAGGGAGGGAGAGAGAGAGAGAGAGAGAGAGAGAGAGAGAGAGAGAGAGAGAGAGAGAGAGAGAAACATCAATGTGCGGTTGCTGGGAGTTATGGCCTGCAACCCAGGAATGTACCCTGGCTGGGAATTGAACCTGGGATACTTGGGTTCCCAGCCCGCGCTCCATCCACTGAGCTACGCCAGCCAGGTGAATTCCACCTTTTTTATTTTCACTGTATTAATGCTCCAAAGAGACATGTATCAACCATATTCTCATTATTTGTCAATTTCTAGGTTATTGAACCTTCTAAGTTTTTGAAAACTGAAGGTTACCCACTAGCCTAATTGGGAAGAGAATAAACAAATACTGTGTACTGAATTCAAACTAAGAGCATTCAGTGATATAGGAGAACCTGTCAATATCATCTCCATTCATTTCCTTAGTTGCTATTCAGCCTCATTAATAAAGACGAAATCTGATTGCTAAGCTAACAGGATATTTTCCCATTGTTTTACTTTGGAATCTCTCTAATCTTGTCCCTCTTGGATGTACCATTTGGATCTTCCTTATTTTATCTTCAATATTCCTGACCTTACATCCACTCCATATTTCATTTTTCTTCCTTCCTACCACGCAGTAGTGTGCTGGTAAATATTTAAGAACTGGCTCTCAGTCAGAAAAAAAGAGCCCTGATTAGGAACATTTACAGATATCCATGGTTTAAGTACTCCCGTAATATCCCATATCAAGTTACCAATGTAAGGGCTTGCAAAATTTCCGAAAATTTAACAAGCAGCTCTTGTGAGCTGCTATGAGCCAGCTCCAACATACCACATACCTTATCCATTACAAACAAATTTTATGTGGTTCACACATTCAATCCACCTTCTCCGTGTCTGGTCTAATTCTGCCCCCCAGTAGTACTCCATGTTCTTCCTCAGCAATTGACCTGCTGTATATCCATTTTTCCTTCCTTATCCTGTCAAATTACTGATGAGGCAAGCTGAAAAGTTGACACAAGATGATATGTTAATGAATGACAGATGCAATGGGACAGCATATGCCTCAAAAAAAAACAGTTGTCAGAAACAGAAAAAGAATAACGCTATAGAAATAGCAATGGTGAATACAGATTAAAGCTAAGAGGTAGGAGGAGCATCAGATGAAGGGGATCATGATATAGGACAGTTTGCCTTGAAACAGGAGTTGCCAGAGGACACCATAGGAAGGATTGAGAGGAAGAAGAAATGCGCAAGTATGGTCAAGGTAGGCCAATAAAGAGCAATATGGAAATGAGACTTTGAAAGAATGTAGATGATTCAAGGATTGTACAACATGGGTACTGATCGAGGATAGCAAAGATGTGAACATGGCAAGGTGATCTGGTGTTAAGGCTTCCAAAAGAATCAGGTGCGGCCATTGTCTAGTATATTAGGAGTAGACTAGAAAGTGCGGGCTGCGCACCATTCTACTTGAATCAATTAGCAGTGAACTAGGTTGATTTTGTTTCTCAAGGAGTCCTACCTTGGGGGAATTAAGCCTGATGTGGGTTTTTTTGGTGTGTAAGAATCTCACTGAGAAAGAAGTAAGATCAGCCTATAATCATTATGTTGTACATCTGAAAGTAATATATTATGTCAATTATGACAAAAACAAATTTTTTCAAATCTAAGACAATAAAAAGATGAAAAATACGATCAGCCTTTGTGGAAGAATTCAACCTTGGTATAAATAGAATACATAGACTGTATTTATTATGAGCTTCCTTGGTATAAGCTGGATGCCCCATAATTCTCACTTAGAGGCCTGGTCTCTGTACATGCAGGCTGAATTGCAAGCTGTTGTTCTTGAATTCATCCTCTCCTGGCTCTTGAGAGATTTGTTCCAGCATTTACCTGTCCCCTTTCTAGCTTCTCCTTCCAATAGTGTTTTTCTTTGACTTCAATATTTTCCTTATTGGGGAAATAAAGAATCTCCATTTGACTGCAGTTCTCAAGCTAGTGATATCCCTGCAGTTCTTGTTCCTGCCTTTCAAAGAGACAGCATCACAAGGAGGTTCTTTCGCTGCATTTCTCCATTTCCTTTCCACTCAGTCCCTTTGAAACTCTGTTTTCTTCTTCCAAAAAAACTTAACCTCTGAATTAAAAAAGCCTCATTATTGAGAAATCCAATAGCTTTGCCTCTGTCAACTTTTACCAAAATTTTCTGCTGACTTTGGCATTGATGACTATTCCCTCTTGGCACACTCTTTTGTTATGTTCACAAAAATGCTCCACCATTATTTTCTTTGACCAGTTCAGTGAAATTTTTTAAATTATTCTACTTTCTCTTCAAACTTCCTAATACAGATATTTCAAGTCTTGATCCACAACTTTCCTACAAATATTAAACTTTAACCTGAGTCCAAGTTTTCCCCCTTAATTGCAAGTTATCTCTTGTCTTTGAAATTATGTGTCCATATATTTATAGGAGGAAAAGAGAGGAAATGGACATGGTAGAAGCTGGCTAGACTTCTTATTTTGTAGATTTGACTTTGGAACCATGTAAATATTCTACATAGTTATAAACAATTGTTTTAAAAGGCAACCCATAAGCATCTAAACTAAATGAAAGAAATGAATATGACAGCATTGCTGATAATGTTTGTACTATTATTCTGAAACTGTCAGGTAGTGTTGTGGGATTTTTAGTGGAATAAAAGGGTTCACTTGCCTGCAAACCTCAAAGCCCAAGTAAGAAACAAACAGGATCGTGCAGCAAAGAAAGTAAGGGATTTCAAAGGGATATTGTTTTTCAGTATCACCCAGAGTCACAGGTGAGCCAATGCTCAAAGGCTTGGCTCCCCCAAGGCTTCCAGGGGATGGCTTATATAAAGGAAACTCATTAACTGTTGTGACTAAAAGAGTTAGGGTCATGGTCTCTACTGATTGGTCAGCGCTGGGGCTGGGGGTAGTTGGTCAGTACATCTGGTCCTGCTGCAGTCATGGGCTTGATTCACCTAATTTTGCTGCTTTTCTGGGCCTGGAGCTGAAACATAACTGAGGTCTAGATGTTATCTCTAGTTTGACTGAAACTCACTCTCTCTGTGATCTGTAAACCTGGCTTTGTTCCTAAGAGTATTTGATGCCAACCAGAACCTTTATTGTCCTGAGGGCTTAATGATTAACAGAGTGGACGTGCAAGGGAGAAGGAGGTGGGTGAGTCATAGTGCCGGATGAGGCCAGTTTGAATAAAAAGGAAAGACAGGAGAAATGAAATTTCTACGTGCTTACAAAAGCAAATTAATAATTATGTTGCTGTTATTGAGAACTTAGATATCTATCATGAGAAAAAGGAGAAGCATATGTAAGTTTGATGAGGTAAAAAAATACGTTAGTGGTAAATTTGAATTGGAGTGATGTGTGACTGCATAATCTATTTTATCTTAACTAAAAAAACACACACACATTTTCTAGCTCTGTAACAAGAAAAGGACTATTAACAATGAAGAACCAGTAACAAAGAGCATTTTAAACATCTTAAGTGCCCAAATTGTGATCTGAAAATACTATTTCCTATTCAAGGAACCAGGGCTACTTGGAGAAGTGTTTGATCACTGGTTTGGGACAGTAAATGCAAAAGATGAGCCAGAAGATCTTTTCAAGGCAGAAAGCAAGGAAGCTGTCAATACTATTATGGTCCTATAAAAAGAATCAACTTGAAGAGTTTCCCACTGACTCCCCAAAATGTGAAATTCTACAAGGGAAGTAAATGTATTACATAATGACAGTTTACTTCCTCCTTTCCAATTTGGGTGCCTTTATTCCTTCTTGTCTGATTGCTCTGGCTAGGACTTCCAGTACTATGTTGAATAAATGTAGTAAAAGGAGACATTCCTGTCTTACTCCAGATCTTAAGGCAAACACTTTTTAGCAACACTTTTGCCCATTCAGTATGATGTTGGCTGTAGGTTATTCATATATGGCCTTATGTGGAGGAATGATGTCTCTATTGTTACTTTGCTGATAGTTTTTATCATAAATCACTGCTGGCCCTGGCTTGTGTGGCTCAGTGGGTTAAGTGGCGCCCTATGAACCAAAGGGTTGACAGTTCAATTCCCAGTCAACGTACATGCCTGGGTTATGGGCCAGATCCCTAGTAGGGGGTGTGAGAGAGGCAACCACACATTGATGTTTCTCTCCCTCTCCTTCTCCTTCCCTTCCTCTCTCTATAAAAACAAAATTAAAATGTTTGAATAAATCAACACACAAATAAAGCAGTGCTGCTCATTAGTAGATGAGTGTACTTTTTACAAGCTGTGGTACATTTACACAGTGGAATACTACATGGCCGTTAAATAGGAAATCTTACCTTTTGCAAAAGTTTGGATGGACCTGGAGAGTATTATGCAAAGTAAAATAAGCCAGTTGGTGAAAGAAAATGCCATTTGATCTCACTTAAATGTGGAATCTAATGAACAAAATAAACTGATGAACAAAATAGAAACATGGAACAGACTGACAGTTGTCACAGGGTAAGTGGGTGGGGAGACTGGGCGAAAGAAGGTGAAGGGATTAGCCAGAGAACATACATGCATAACACATAGACACAGACAACAGTGTGGTGATGGCCAGAGGGAAGGAGGGCAGGGACTTGGTGGAGGTGGGCAAAGTGGGGGGAACATAGGTACATTTGTAATAGTGTCAGCGATAAAAATAAAGTTAAAAAATAAGTGCATGAATTATGTTTAATACATGAGCTCATAATTATAATAAGAAAAATATTGCTCACCTTTGGAGCTTTCTAAAAATTTAACACATGATTCTAAAAGCTGTTATAAAGGGGAAGAACCAAGCATTTATCCTGCCTTTTCTTTTTTTTTATTATTTTATTGTTGTTCCATTACTGTTGTCTGCATTTCTCCCCCATGACCCACCTCACCCCAGCCAAACCCACCTCCCTCCCTGCTTCCACCCTCCCCCTTGGTTTTCCGTGTGTCCTTTATAGTAGCTCCTGAAAACCTTTTCCCCCATTATCCCTTCCCCATTCCCCTCTGGCTATTGTTAGATTGTTCTTAATTTCAATGCCTCTGGTTCTATTTTGCTTGCTCATTTGTTTTGTTCATTAGGTTCTGTTTAAAGGTGAGATCATATGGTATTTGTCTTTAACTGCTTGGCTTATTTCACTTAGCATACTGCTTTTCAGTTCCATCCATGCTGTCACAAAGGGTAGGAGCGCCTTCTTTCTTTAGAGTGACTTGAGTTCTGGCCAAGATGGAGGCATAGGTAGAAAGGCGTCACTTCCTTGCACAATCAAAAGAAGGATAACAACAAATTTAAAAACAATAAACAACTGGAACTTCCAGAACAAGAAACTGCACATAACTCTGACAACCAAGGAGTTAAAGAAACATTCATCCAGACCAGTGTGCCAGACAAAGAAATATGGCCGAAATGAAAGAACAGATCCAAACTCCAAAAGAAGAGCTAAGTGACAAGGAGATAGACAGCCTATCTGATGCAGAGTTCAAAATATTGGTAGTCAGGATGCTCACAGAATTGATTGAGCTCTGTCGCAAAATGAAGGAAGAAATGAAGGCTACTCAAAGTGAAATAAAGCAAAATGTACAGGGAACCAACGGTGAAGGGAAGGAAACTGGGACTCACATCAACAATGTGGAACAAAGGGCAGAAATAAATATCCAACTGGAATAGAATGAAGAAACAAGAATTTAAAGAAATGAGGAGAGTATTTTGGCTCTATATTCCTAGATGGAAAAAATAATTGCAGATAAATCTTCAGCTATGTTCAGAAGGTTCATTATTAGTAACTTTTGAATTGCTAGTTTGAAATTATGATTATATAGATATAAAAACAGTGGGAAAAAGCAAAGAAGTAATTATGCTAATGTCATTTATGAAATAAAGATTTAAACACGAGAAAAGATGCAGAAAATTAAAGAAGGTATAAATAAAAAGTCATGCAATTTTAAACTTAAAATATCGGTATGAATAAATAAATGACTAAGAATGTGTCAAAACAATACATGCTAAGATAAGAAAACTTGAGTAACAAAAACCAAATCATTAATATAATAGTTTGTAACATATCAAACAGAAAATGCTTAACTTTGGTGAAAAATCCACAAGCGTATGAAGAACAGGGCAGGGGCTCTAGGATCCTGACCTTTGAAGGATTTTTCACAGAGGATTTCGTCTTCCCGGGCACTTCTTCCCATCGGACTCTCTGCTGGTAGGTGGTCTCTCCGTGCCAGGGGAGCCAAGTGCAGCTAGAAAACCACACTGAGGACTCATACCACAGCTGAGTCTCCTCATATTTAGTTACCGTTATCCTCAGTTGTATTTTGCTTTTGTAATATAGTAAATTGTATAGCTCTGCTGTTTCTAATATTCCTTATCTTAGAACCCTATTGCCTTGGAACAAATACTGTAATTTCTTATGTCTATACCTTTAAAAATTGTTGTTTTACAAATGCGTTTATCACTACATTTCTATTTGTGGCATTTTACCTTAAATTTCAGACTTTTAAATATCATCTGAAAATTACCATTTTATGTTTGAAGCTGTGTTGCTCTTACTTTGACTTTTTATTTTCCCCCTTTTGTTTTAATTTTATATTATTCCCTTTATTTTTTATGTTCTAATCTTATATTTCCCAGTTATTATCTTACATATTTGCTTTTTTGCCTATTTTTCCTTTTTCTCTATGATTTTTTACAGTGTCCAACATACACTGGGGCCACAGAGAAAGGAAAATTTAAGAGAGCTCAATTCTAGGGACGCCTGCAGGTATCCCCAGAGTAGTTTCCACACCCAGTAATAGCAATATTAGATCTCTCCTTATTTTAAGACTGTCTCTCCGAAATCATGTTTTTGTGCAATTCAGTAGATAAACTATTAAGTCTTATAAAGCAAAAATTAATTCTCTGTGAAGATTGAATATTTTTCAACCCTGGAATCTTTTTGATGTTACCTGGCAACCAGTTCTTACATGGGGAACTGCATGCTTCAAGATCTACAGTTTCTAACATAAATCCATAGAATATGGAACAAACAGTGCTATAAACTAGAGAAACAGGAGACAGGCAGTTATACCTGTGAAAGGATCCATCTTTGTCTCCCCTAGTACGACCCTGCTGAGGAATCAGGGAATGCTCAGCATCTTGAAAGATCATAAAACTGAATTTCAAGATCAGTATAATTCTCATGTTGCCATTTTATCATGTTGAATTAAAATAAGTGGAATAATGTATCTTATATATTATTGACTGTAGCTGATTTCTTCCTACAAATCTGTATTCAGAAACAAATCCATTCATTTACAAATGTTATTAACTGTTACATAAAATCAGACTTTTCTTAAATTTGCCTTTTTACTTTGATGTATCTTGGTTCCTTACCCCAAACCTTGTGTTTGTTAATGTTATATGATTAGTGATTTACTTTTCGATAAATGACATACAGAATTTTCATGTCACGAACTAGGAAATTTAACAAAAAGGTTAAGTAATTTGACTGTGAAAATCATATACAATAAGAGTACATTTTGTAAGCAGAATAAAACACTACATTACAGCAACTAAATTTTATTCTAAAGTTTTCAGAAGTATTCAGAAAATCAAATAACTTGAATAAAAAGCTCATGGCATAGTATTTTATTTGTAATTATAATTTAGTTATGTTTTAGAAATAGTTTTTATTACTAAAATGGTTTATAGGTATTTCAAGAATAGTTATAGGAAAACTAACTTTATTTTTTAAATAATTTTTTATTGTTGTTCAATTACAGCTGTCCCAATTTTTCCCCCATTGCTCTCCCCTGCCCCGCCCACCCCTCCACTCCCTCAGTCAAAGCTCGGATGCTTCCCTAATTTTGCAGCAAAGAGGAACTCAAAAATATTGTTTGCAGTTGAAGTCTAATGATATCTTATACGAAATGTACATCGAAATGTTTAAAGCATGTGAGTTAATTTGGTCTTTTGTTTTAAAGCCTGGTTATCCTTCTGGGAAAGGATCTTAAAACTACTGTTTTTCATACTTGATCTGAACTTTTGATCCTTGTGCTGATATACTAAGATATTGACATCATCATAGCAATCTCAGAGCACTACTCTAGACAGATATCATTGTGTTCATACTATTATCTATCTATCTATCTATCTATCTATCTATCTATTTTTAGAGAGAGGGAGAGTGAAGGAGAAAGAGAGGAAGAGAAACATTAGTGTGTGGTTACCTCTTGCGTGCCCCGTACTGGGGACCTGGCCAGCAAACCAGGCATGTGCCCTGACTGGGAACCAAACCAGTGACCATTTGGCTTGCAGGCCCACACTGAATCCACTGAGCCACATCAGTCAGGTCATTGTGTTCATACTTTTAATGAAACACATATGCTATACTTTCCTTCCTTTTTTAAAAAGAAAATAATCAATCACAGACAAAAGTCATGAAAGCTTTAAAATTTTTAATACCCTATGAGCCCTGGCTTGTGTGGCTCAGTGGACTGAGCTCCAGCCTGCAAAACAAGGGGTTGTTGGTTCCCTTCCTGGTTGGAGCACATGCCTGGGCGTCAGCCAGGTCCCCAGTAGGGGGTGCATGAAAGGTAACCACACATTGATGTTTCTCTCCTTCTCTGTCTCCCTCCCTTCCCCTTTCTCTAAAAAAGATATTTAAAAAATTGTTAACACCCTATGAAACAAAAATTCTACATCTAGGAATTTATCATGATAAAAATTGGACAAGTGTATAAATATATGTATATGATTATAATCTATGCCATCGTACTCATGTTTATGTATTACCATAGCACCTTTTATAATGCAAAAAGTGGAAGGAATCTGAATATCCAACAAGAAAGGATTGTTAAATAATTTAGAATAACCCATACAATGGTATATAATGAAGTCATTGAAAATAAAGTTATTGATATACGAAATCTGTCCAGAAAAAGTCCAACCATTGTTAATATAATGAGAATGGTTTGTGTGACGTGGATGTAACCTAGCAGCCAAGGAGAGTGGACTGGAGTGTGCGTGCATGGACAATGACTTCAATGTACTAATCAGTATGGGCAGTAGACACCACTGAGTGAACATGTGTACTGTGTGGTCATTGCATTCAAAATGGCTGAGCAAGTAGAGCAATGAATCTGCATCAGATTTTGCATTAAGCTTGAATATTCCCCCACAGAAACTATTTGGATGATTCAGAAACCTACAGCTATGGGCAACTGGTGATTTGCAGCTTCATCACTACAATGCTCCTGCTCTTGCATCACGTTTCATGCAGAGTTTCTTGGCAAAACATCAAATCAACCAGGTGACTTAGCCCCCCCCTACAGCCCAGATTTGGTGCCCTGTGACTTCTGGCTTTTCCCAAAACTAAAAGCACCTTTGAAGGGGAAGAGATGTCAGACCATCAATGAGATTCAGGAAAATACATCAGGGCAGTTGGTGGTGATTGGAAGAACTAGATGAGGTCCCAAGGTGCCTACTTTGAAGGAAGAGGGCTGAGGTGTCATTGTCCTGTGTACAATGTTTCTTGTATCTTGTGTCTTCTTCAATAAATGTCTCTCTTTTTCATAGCAAATGGCTGGATACTTTATGGACAGACCTCATATGTCAGCATTTTTGTAAACATTTACTTTCTGAATATATTACATTCATGTTAACACTATTGATATTGCTGATATTTACCTTTTGATTGACTGTATCTATTGTCAAATTGCTGTGACAATTTATTTTATAAAAGAAAAAATTCTTTGAGGCAAAAGCATGTTTCCTTTTGTGATTAAGTAATTCAAATCAATGCTCCTTACTTAACAACTCAACTTTCCCAAGGGCCTTGATTTTATGTGGCATCTCAGAGATGGGGCATGCACCATTACTCTTTAAACATCTACTTTAATTGTGCTTTTAATTTTGCATACTTTACATAGAAACTGAGATCTGTTGACAGAGGAAATGAACTATAAATCCTGTTCTGTACCTTGTCCTGTATTGTCATTCCAACTGCTTGGTAAGAGGTTCAGGTTTTCCCTAGGGTCATGTCATTCCCAAAGTTTTTAAATCCTAAAAGTATAACATGGATGGAATGCAAATGTTTTTATTTTCTTTTTTCCATCACCTTTTATCCTCCCATGCCATGTTCTACCTCCAACCACCCCCTCCACTTCCAATCACCACACTGTTGTCCATGTCCATGAGTTCTTTCTCTTTTTTTCTTCAATCCCTCTGACCCCTCAACCCTCCCCAAAGCTGTCATCCTGCTCTCTATATATGAGCACGTCTCCATTTTTAAAGCAGAGTAAGAAGGGTTATCTCCTTTATTTCTAAAAATAATGTCCCTTTTAACAGTGCTCTGTTATAAAGGATATGTGACACATTGTGAACCCTTGTGCCCAGAAATGTCACTTAGGCCTCTCCAGTGAAGGTAGAGATGCCAGATATTGGGACCTTTAGTTTGCTTGCAATTTTTCAATAGCCAACACTGTCCTTGAACTTGGATTATGAAATATAAAGTGGAATGTTAAATACTAACAAAGTCTATCTTAAATCCTCCCCAAACCTATGTACTTTAAGAACTAAAGTGCCACAAGCACTTTATTATGTGGGAGTATACTTAGAGAATGTAATTCTACAGTAAAGCTTCAGGGTGTATGAGAGCTGGGGAGTTTTAAGACACGGGCCATTGAATCTAATGCTCAGGTACAGACTGGGAATGCAAACTCTGATTTTAGAACTTAACAGAGAAGTAACTATGCAAATTCTTAAGTTCGTGCATGTGGTAAAATTACAAGAAATCATTCAGAGTACTACCATGAAAGAAAAATTAATTGAGGAAAATCATGTCTGATCACTGAAGTTGGATATATAATGAAACTACGCCTAGATCAGGTACTCAAGAGACTCGTGAATGTATAAAAATTCAGAGGAAAGTCATAAAGGTTTAGAGATAGAGTTTTCCTTAGAGCAACATCATCTTTTTTAAAGTTAGGTTTATTGAGGTTTAATTTAGATACAGTAAAACTCATCCTTTGTAGATACACAGTTCAATGGGTTTTGACACACATATCCAGTTGCGTAACCACCCCTACATTCCAGATATGGATTATTTTAGTCTCTCCAAGAAATTTTCTTTTCTTTTTTTACTTATCTGTTTTATTGAATTTATTGAGGTGATATTGGTTAATAAAATTATATAGAGTCAGGTGTATGATTCTCTAATACATCATGTGTATATTGTATTGTGTGTTCACCACCCCAAGTCAAGTCTCCTTCCATCACATTTATCCCCCCTTTACCCTCTTCTACCTGCCGCCCCCTTCCCCTCTGGTAATGATCATGCTGTTGCTGAGTAGTAGTCCAGTGCATGAATGTATCCATTTCACTGATTGGTATAGTGAATGTGCCAGTTTCACTGATTGGTAGACATTTGAGTTACTTGCAGTATTTTGCAATTATGAATAAAGCTGCTATAAACATTTGTATACAAATCTTTGTGTAGACACACATTTTCATTTTTTTCTGAGTTAATACCTAGGAGTGGGATCACTAAGTCATATAGTGAACATACATTTAAATTTATTTTAAAAACTGCTGAACTGTTTTCTTAAGTAGTTATATTGTTTTTGCATTTATGTCAGCAAAGTATGATAATTCTAGTTGCTTCACATCTTTGTCAGCACTTGGCATTGTTAGGTTCTGTTGTTTTTGAGGTGTTTTAATTTTAGCCATTCTAATCGGTCTTTAATGGTATCTCATCATGGTTGTGTTTTGCATTTCCCTAATGACTAATAATGTTGAACATCTTTGCATGTTATACATATCTGTTTGATAAAATGTCTATTGAAATATTTGGACATTTTAAATCAAATTATTTGTTTTCTTATTATTGAGTTATAAGAGTTCTTTATATTTTCTAGATATAAGTCCTTTATTGCATAATTGTTGACAAATATTTTCTGCTAGTGTATGCCTCACCTGTTCATTTTCTTTCAAAGAAGAGATGTTTTTCTTTTAAAGATTTTATTTATTTATTTTTAGGTAGAGGGGAAGGGATGGGGGAAGAGAGGGAGAAAAATATCAACATATGGTTGTCTCTCATGCATCCCCAACTGGAGCCCTGGCCCACAACCCAGGCATGTGCCTTGCCTGGGAATTGAACCGGTGACCCTTTGGCTTGCAGGATAGCACTCAATCCACTGAGCCACACCAGCCAGGGCAATGTTCTTAATTTTAAGTTGAATTGATCATTTTTTTATGATTTGTGATTTTTATATTCTGTATTACAAATCTTTACTTGAACCAAGAAATACAAGTCCAGGGAGCATAGAGAGTCCCAAACAAGTTGGACCCAAAGAAGACCACACCAAGACATATCATAATTAAAATACCAAAGATTAAAGATAGAGAACCTTAAAAGCAGCAAGAGAAAAGTAGAGCGTTACCTACAAAGGAGTTCCCATAAGGCTGTCAACTAATTTCTCAAAAGAAACTTTGCAGGCTAGAAGGGACAGGCAAGAAGTATTCAAAGTGATGAAAAGCAAGGACCTACAGCCTAGATTACTCTATCCAGCAAAGCTATTGTTTAGAATAGAAGGGCAGATAAAGTGCTTCTCAGACAAGATAAAGCTATAGGAGTTCATCATCACCAAGCCATTATTACATGAAACGTTAAAGGGACTTGTTTAAGAAAAAGAAGATCAAAACGATGAACATTATACAGGCAACAAATTCACAACTATCCACAAATGAATCTAAAAAACCAAACCATCAACCAACCAGAACAGGAATAGAATCAGAAATATGGAGATCATTTGGAGGGTTATCAGCTGGGAAGGGAGAGGGGGAAGATGGGAAAGGTACAGGGATTACTACACACAAACCGGTAGGCACAGAATAGACGGCGAGGTTAAGAATAGTATAGGAAATGGAAAAGCAAAAGAATTTATATGCATGACCCATGGACATGAACTAAGGTGGGGATTGCTGGAGGGATGTGGGGTACCAGGCAGTGGGGGAAAAGGGGGGAAATTGGGGCAAGGGTAATAGCATAATCAATAAAATATATTTTTTAAAAGTCAAGGACACAAAAAATGTCTTCTATGTTTTCATGTAGATGTTTTACACTTTGAAGTGTTCCTTTTAGACCTGTGATCCATTTCAAGTTTATTTTTGTGTATTACATGAGAAAAAGATGGAAATTTTTCTTTCTCCTGTCTTCCTTCCATATAATTTTTAAGTTGTGTAATTTAAATAAATAAAGTATAGGCTATAGAAGTTCACAGCTTACTTACAGCAATACAAACAATGTCAAATGTATTTGTATATAAAAAGGAAAATACTTTTAAACCTAATAAATCAATTAAGAGGTTATAGGAATAAAAATTTAGGGAACTATAAATTAAAGAATGTATGTATCAAAATAAAGGTAACAGACAATGTCAAGAACCACAACTACTATTATTGGATTCCAAATGTGATTGAAATAGGCTAACTGGCAAATTAATCTCTTAACCTGTATTATATTTCGTTAAATATTTCTGAGAAATAGGACTATGCAGTTTTGGGAAAAAGAATTTTGATATCCATAGTTACTGACAATATTTGACGTATTTCTTCCCTATCTTGTCTTCTTTCTATTTTTAATGGAAGTACATTCCAAAATATGTTTGAAATTTTCAGATGAGACATTTTGTGACTGCTCACAATGTGCTAGCAGTAGAATACTCTTTTGATTCTTGCTTAAGAAAAGAATTGTCACTTTGCACTATGATCTAGGTCAGTAGCCAGCAAACCAGGACCCATGGGCCTAATTTAGCCTCTGCCCATTTTTTAATTAAAGTTTTATTGGGACATAGCCATGCCAATTTGTTTATGTATTATCTTTGGCTGCTTTCATGCCACAAGAGTAGAGCTGAGTGATTGTGACAGAGACCACATGGCCCACAAAGTCTAAAATGTTTACTCTCTGGCACTTTACTGAAATGGAATTTTAGAGAAGATTTGGGGTTAAGTAAGGGCAATAAGATTGAAGAACTATTCTGGGGAAAAAATGAGGCTGTTTGGATATTTTTTACTAAGGACACACATAAAGGATGGAAACGTCTGTGGGGTCCAGCCCTAGAGAGCTTTGAGCCCAAGATGAAGAGATACCATTTCTATCATAAAGGTGATGAGGACACACTGAAAGTTTCTGAGCGGAAAAATAATGTAATCAAATGTGTGGTTATGAAAACAAGAACTTCTGAAATATGTACAGGAAAGTAAAAATATGCTATTACCATTGTCTGCATGAGTCATTATAGAGCCAGCCAGAATTTTAAAGATATTTTTGAGATGGAATTGACAGAATTTAATGGCAGATTGCTTGTGAGGGTCAGAAATGCTAATTGTGATGTTTGAGACTGACAGTCCCATTAACTGGGACACTTTGATATGTTTTGAGTTGAGAGACTTGTGATAATTCTACATGGAAGTGTCCATTAGGTGGTTGGAAGTAGAGATGTCAAGCTGATCCGAAATAGAAGCGGTCTCCTGTTAGAACTTTGATACCACTGTCTTAAGCCTGCATTGGTACAGATGGATGAAAGACACAGTAATAAGTTTACTGCTAATTACAAAAAGAGAAATATGATTTAAAAGTGCCAATACAGAGTGGGTCTGGGTAGAGGTGAGGGGAGGAGAAAAAGCAGGAAAACCTGTGATAGCATCAACAATAAAAATAACAGTAAAAAGAAAAGTGCACTGTGCCCTGGCTGTTGTGGCTCAGTGGATTGAGTGCAGGCCTGTGGACAGAAAGGTTGTGGGTTTGTTTTCCTGTCAGGGCACATGCCTGGGTTGCCGACCAGGTCCCCAGTTGGGGGCATGCAGGAGGCAACCAATCAATGTATCTCACACATCCATGTTTCTCCTCCTCTCTTCCTCCCTACTTTCCTCTCTCTCTAAAAATAAAATAAATAAAATCTTTTAAAAAAGTTTAGTGCTGACTAAAATATGGCAACAGGTTGGCCATTAGGAGGGATATTACCATGGGATTAAAACAGAAATTGAAGGGAAGCATTACCTTGAATGTAATATTTCAGCTCTTCATACTAGTTATCGTTTATTTTGTTTTCCTGTTTTGAAAGATATAAACTCTAAATTCTTCATGGATAACAAAGTAAATGGTGGTTCTTTTATTCAAGCTTTACTGAGATGTAATTGACAAATAACATTGTGTAAGTTTCAGGTGTACAACATGGTGTTATGATGAACTAATACATTATATATTGTGAAATGATTACTATGATGAAGTGAGCGAACACATCCATCACCGTATATAGTTAGCTATTTTTGTGTGTGTGGTGAGAACATTTAAATCTGCTCTCCTAAATTCCAAGTATATAATATAGTATTGTTAACTATAATTATCACCCTATATGTTGGATCTCTGGACTTATTCATCTTATTACTGAAAGTTTGTACACTTTAATCAACATCTCTCTATTTTTTCCATCCCTAGCCCCTGGCAACCACATATCTACTGTTTCGGTGACTTATGTTTTTAGATTCCATATATGTGATCACACAGTATTTGTCTTTGTCTGATCTGTTTAACTTAGTAAATGCCCTCAAGTTTCATCCATGTTAATTGCAAAAATAAGATTTCCTTCTTTTTTTTTTTTGGCTGAATGATATTCCATTTTATATATGGACCCTTCACTTCATCCATTCATCTGTCAATGTACACTGAGGTTTTTTCCATGTCTTGACTACTGGGAATAATACTTTAGATTAATCAGGGGATAAGAAGGTAAATGGGAAAATTATTTAAAGTTCCAAAGCACTTTAGTTGTGATGGTGTGTCCTATTTTCTTCTAAAGTAAGATGTCATCCTTCCTCTCCCATGTACAATCATAGTGTACGCTCCAAGAAAGAGCAGGTTTGTCTTGTTCATCATTTCATCGAGGAGTAGGTGTTCAGAATATAACCATTAAACAAATTAATGAAACATGTGAGTAGTTCCGTATCTAACAAGTATGCTGTGTAGGCAGGATCATATTAGGTATTTTCAAAAATACACAATCGGAATGATCCAGGGACTTAAGAATTATACAATCTCGTTGCAAAGGCAATCCCTACCCACATTCGCTCCTTAGATAATAATACAAAAGTCATATTAAATTTAATTAAGTAATGCATACAGTAAGTGCTGTTGGAGGGTAGGTAAATGCCCTGTAAAGTGCTTCCCCAAGAAAGAAAAAGAGAAAAATAGTTTCAGCTGGAAAAATTGGGGGACTGCTTTACTATAAGAGCAGGGGTGTTAAGCTCATTTTCACTGGGGGCCACATCAACCTTCAACCTTGTGGTTGCCTTCAAAGGGCCAAACGTAATTTCAACTCCTTAAAGTTAAGAAGTAGTTACATTTATACAGTCCTCAAATTATATTTGGCCCTTTGAAGGCAACTGCAAGGCTGATGGGGCTCCCCGTGAAAATGAGTTTGACACCCTTGCTGTAGGGGCAGGATTTCAGGTTTAAGAATATGTAGAGACGAAGGTGAAGGAGGGGAGACACTTGTAGACTCAGCACCATAGAGTATAGGTTCAGATGCAGGAATGAACCTGTGAGAGCATCGCAAATATGGAGGAACCCAGAAAACTATGGTGTCATACTAGCTTGACTCAGAGGTTGCTTATAGGAGCAGGTTGCATATGCAATATGTGGCAATGTAGAGATGTGTATCCTTAGGTGTGTATCCAATAGAGATGGTGACGACTAGATGGAGTAAAGAGGATAAGGTAGATAGATAGGCTATGAAGTCTTTGAAAGTATACATAGGTGTTCCAAATTTTAATCCAGAACACTGAAGAGCCGATGAAAACAAAATTTGAGGAGAGATTCAAGGAATACTTCACCTCTGTGGTATTGTAGACTGATTACTTTATTAAAACAAATACCATATTTTGCTATGTATGATGCACACTTTGTTACCCAAATTTTTGAGGGAAAGATGAGGATACACATTATACATGGGTAGTCCTAATTCCATATTAAATGTTTTTAATTCTTCTATTTATGCTAATGCATTTAAAGTGTAGCCCTAGAGAGCAACAATGATATCTGTATGCAAAATAATACCCTGGAATATGATCATCTGTTTTGTTTCTAAACATTAGTTAATTAATTTAAAAAATTGACATGAAAAATTTTTTTCCTGGAAATCTTGGGTCACAAGCGTGGGTGCGCATTGTACTCAGGAGTGCATTATACATGGCAAAATACAGTACCAGCCATGAAATAGAACCAATGCCATTCATATTCTTCATACGGAAGAAGATGTGGGACAAGTGTAATAGAACAACAATAAAAAAGAAGAAAATGACACAAACGTATTATGATAAAATGCAAATGAGTTACAGATAGAAGTGAGACACACACAAACTAAAAGTAAGTCTTATTTACATGCCTATGAATTTACATGGATACATTTGTATCATGGAATGTTTTGGTGCCGAACCATTTAAAATGCTGGGGCACAGTTATCCACAGTAGTTGCTGGATTCTCTTCTCCTCATCTTCTATTCCTCTTCTCTGTTCCTGATTCACTCATGATTGCTATCTTCCATAGTAATGAATTATAATTTCAAAATGTATTCAGTGGTTTGATTAAACAGATATAAAGCTTCTATCCTCAGCTCATCAGTGCTGCCTTTAATTGATACTAAAATTTTCTGCATTGTTTCTCTTATAAACACAATAGAATGTTCTTGGCTGGTAGTTCTGTAAGAACCCTTTATTCTAGTGGTTTTTAGCGGATTTATCTTAGTAGTATAATTTCAGTGTCAAAGGGCAAGGGATTTTAAGCTCCATATAATGTTATTGTTAAAGTTTTAATTTGCATCAATTTAATTATCTTGTCAGTTGTCACACTCTATCAAAGTTGTGCCTCATCACATGCTGAAGGAGCAGATTAAGTCTGAGGTCAAAATGATGTTATTTCTTGGGAAGGGCTGTTCGTGGGTCTAAATTTCAGCCATGTTTAGCTTATTGATTATTAATTTTTATATCCCTTAAGAATACAGAATAGCGTTCTCTGGACAGCAAAAATTTGTACCATAGTTTTACAGTTCTCTTTAGAAAGAAAGCATGAAAGACACTATCTTTAATGATAAAATATTTCTCTTTTTTATTTCTATTTTTCCTATGGTGTGAGTTTCCAGTATATAAGTTGTCATTTGCCTTTTCAGCCTTACAGAATACTCCTTAAAAGTTAAGTCAGATCACGGCACTTCTCAAGTCCATCGGCCCCCACTGCTATTAGAGTAAGAGTGCTTACTTAAAGGACATTTAGTGCCCTGCACGATCTAGCTTTTTATTTTCTTTCTGACTCTCTCACCTCCTCTCATTCTGATGCCTTTACACTGGTTGAGTATCCCTAGAATATGCCAAGCATACCCATTCCTCTTGGACCTTTAGTCTTGTTGTTTTATCCAACTACCTAGAATGTTTTCCCCCCAGCCCTTCATATGCCTTACACATACATACTACCTCACTCCCTTCCATCCTTTACTGAAACATAATTTTTTCATTGGTGATTCTCCTAAACACATATCAAAATTGCACCTCCCTCTCCTCGACTCTTCCTGTCTGTCTGTGATGGTTTTAAACCCTTATCTCTGTCTTACAGACTAAATATTTTACTATATTTCTTAATGTTATCTGTCTCTCCCCAGCTGGAATGCCAACTCCATGAAGCAGAGATTTTTGTCTATTGTATTCACGTCTAAATCCATATGTCTGGAACAGTGCCTTATACAAAGTGAGATCTCAATAAATATTTAACAAATGAGTAAATTGATTTTAATCTACTGTGTCTGTAGGTTTAGTGTATATTATTCTTTCTTTCCTCTTGACTTTTCCCCTTCCTTATCCCTTCCTTTCTTCCCATGTATGGCTGTAGAACAATAACAGGTCCTGCCTTTTTTCAAGGTTATCAGTTTCCCAGTGTGCCTGGAAGGAATGCATGAATGCCTATGCTGGCCTTGTTGGTGTTTAGCTCCAGAAGAATGTATGCTATGAGTTTTCTTGTTTCTGCTTTTTATTGAATTTTTTGGGCGACTCTGTTTAACGAAATTGTGCAGGTTTCAAGTGGACAGTTCCACAACACATCAGATAAAGACAAGTACCATATGATTTCACTCATGTGAAATGAGTTAACAAGTCAAATAGAGGCAGTCTATGCTATGGGTTTTCTTAAATCATGGTATTATCATTTGGAGAGGGGATGTGTAAATGGCCAAGGCACTACCTATATACAAGGGGCAGCGTTGTCATGACATATCTGTGTCTTCACCATTTTATCACCAATGACTTACACAAAGCCTGAAACTTATCATGTACTCAGAAATATTTGGTAAAAGAAGGAAGACTAAGACCACACATTCTTTCTATTCCCACAGACCTATCTGTCACTCTAGGCGACAGGTCTTCCTCACATGAAACAGACAGAACGGGAGTGGTTGTTGGCCATGTTCAAAATCCATCTTTGGTATCTGACTGTGCAAGGAGTACAACTTCCTGTGAGAATGTGAAGTTGCAGCTCTCTGGGGAGACCTACTGGAGGGCCAAAGGTAAGGAAGCAAAACCATCTTTGGTATCCTAACAATTCTTTGACAAGTCTGGTGACTTCACAGGGGGTATAGAATGTTATGAGGTCTATCACTGTGGGAGCTAATTATATATGTCAGGCCATGTGATTTATATTTCATAAACCAGATACTTTTAATGGGCCTTTTAACTTCCTTCGGGTGTTCCTTCCTTCCCTTCCTCCCCTTCCTCCATAGGTTATTGCCCAAGCATTTCTGGCCACTGCTAATGATCTGTTTGCTTCAGGCAAGACGGGTTCTGACTGTTAGTCCTAGAGAAGCCTTGGGCAAAGAAATTCACGACTATACTTCCCAAAACTTTTTCCATCAGTGTGCCTCTGCAACAAACACTTCTCGTCATCACAGCTGCCTTGCTGCTTTTAAGATTTTTTATTGCTTGGAGCTGTTTGATCGCATCCATCTCTCTGGATTTTT
Source organism: Phyllostomus discolor (assembly GCF_004126475.2). Taxonomy (NCBI): domain Eukaryota; kingdom Metazoa; phylum Chordata; class Mammalia; order Chiroptera; family Phyllostomidae; genus Phyllostomus; species Phyllostomus discolor. The sequence continues at coordinate 10,043,289 of NC_050198.1, read as the reverse complement.
AGCTTTTGACCTGTTAGACCCTCTAGGTCCCATGGGTGTGCATCTATTCTTAGCTAGTCAGGGAATCAATACACCAATATTTTCCAGGATTATGTATTTAAAAATGTATTAGTCTGAATTAGGGGAACATTTTACCTTCCCCCTCGACTTTCAGAAACTTATTGCATGACTGCATAAATATGTTATCTGGATTAAGAAGTTTAGGTATCTGACAAAATGGATACAGTGCAACATAATATATTAAAAATAAGTGATGGAGATTTGAGATGGTAAACTAATGAAAGCATTTTTGTGTCATTTTCCTGTGGCTTTCTTTCTAAAATAAGAGAATAAAGTTATACAAAAGGAATAAATCTGTAAGAGTAAAGAAAATGGGAGAGATCATGAATAAATGAGAAAGTTAAAGTGCCTTCATGTAGGTAACACATGGGACATAGTTACAGGGAACTTACAAAGGTTACCTAAAAGGATATATAAACAGTCAGAAGAATATTAAGATTCCTGAGCAACACTACATGCATACTAAATGACGATGGAGTCATTCTTTCAAAATTATAACCTATGTTCCTATACTGAGAAGAGACATAAATCAAATGTGAATATAAAATAAAAACATACAAGGATTTCATTCATTGTAATGCCCACACTTTTTCTAAGAAATTATGTGAGGATGTACTGCCAAAAAAAATTTAAATGTATACTAAGATGGAGAAATGTATAGGAACTGAGAACTGTGGATCCAACTCAAGACAGTCTTAATGTGACATCTCAACAAACAGCAGTTTGGCCAGCCTGGAAAACAACTAATCTAATTTGGGTCTAGTAGATAGAGATTCTATGAGGAAAGTTTCCACATAGTAGGATTGGGGATGGGAGAAATTGATAGAGTAGAATATATATTTAGCATCTGGGGGGAAAGCAGGGTATGATAAAATTAAATCATGTAAAGAATAAAGAAAAGCCACTTGAAACTCCAGGAAAATAATAGAAAACTATATAGAAAGTCATGGTCTACCTGAGAAACAAACTAAATTATATTATGATGTTCAGCAGCTGAAAAAGTGCAAGAAGACAATATGTATTGTAGTTGATGTTAGAACTCTTCCCCTTTGTGTGGCTCAAGGATCACAGCACTGAGCTCAAGAAGAAGGAAATGCAATCTCAGTATAGATTTTGGTTTGTACTGAAGGTATTTACATTGGCTTAAAATGAAAATGCTACTTATTGATTTTTAGGTTTTATAATCATCCTATTAAAAATGCTGGAAATACCAACATTCATTGCAAACAGCTTATATGTGAACAAGAGAGTATGTAATTGAATGTAGGACATGAGTGCAGGGTCGGGGGACACATAGAAGAAAGGGTCAACATGCTAATATTCTCAAAACAAGGGCGGTCAAGAGATAACTGATGGAAGTTAGTAGAACAGGGGTTGAATATGTTGGTTTAATGTTACAAATGTAATTAATGACATGAGCAAGAAAAGAGAAAGGAGAAAATTAATAAACGGAATCCACGTATTTCTTTTTATTTATTTATTTTTATTGTTCAATTACAGTTGTCCCGCCATTTTCCATTGCTCTCCCCGACCCACCCATCATATTGTCCATGCCCATGAGGCCTCTACTCATGTTCCTTGACTTGCCCCTTCCCCTTCTTTCCCCCATTTCATACATAGGAAGACAGAAGTATACGTGCATTATGTAGAGAAACCAAATTTACCATCATAAGTTCTATGAGCAGAAGTACTTAAAATAAGTTATTTGGGGGAAATGGTGCTGCGGTGGAGAGATAAGGAATGCGAAACTATTGTTATGATAGCTCTCTTGTTTCTCTGATTTTTTTTACCATGTGTTTCTATCATTTTGATTAACAGAAATAAATGCAATGTTTTTAGAATTAAAACAGACTAAGTGCTCGAAGGGACAGCAGAATATTGAACTAAGGGGTAGGACACACATCGCTGGGCTTAAAGAAGGTAGGAGAGTACTCCAGGGAACACTCTAACCCCCAAGCAGGTTGAGGAATGAGCAGGGAGTATGAAAGGGAGCTAAGCTGGGATAGGGAGACAGTTCCTCAGTGTAGGTTACTATAGTAATTCTCTCTGTACTATGAACATTGGTCTAGAGGCAAGGTAGTGAAACTAAAGGTGGGGTATGAACTGAGAATTTTTTTCTTTTTTACATTTGTCTGAATTTTCCCCCCTTTGCCCTCTTCTGCCCATCCCACCCCCTGCTCCAACGGTCAATTCCCACACTGTTGTCCATGTCCGTGGGTCATTCATACATGTTCTTTGTCTCGTCCCTTCCCCTTCTCTCTGCCATTATTCCCTCCTCCCTCCTGCCCTCTGCTCACTTTCAGTCTGTTCCATGTGGAGATTTTAAAGGGAGTAAAAGTGCATCAGCTTGGTGGTGGCCATTGGCCAAAAGTAGCAACAGAAGCTAATCCTCTGTGGCAGTGATTTTTAACCCATGTGCCCCAAGAATGTTTAAAACATGCGGTACCAAACTATGTAGTCAGGGGCACCGACCTCTTCTCCCTTAGATTGTCAAATAAACAATGACAACAGCCAACACAACAATAGGCATCTTGTGTGAATGAATCGAAATTATGTATGTTTTTGTCAGTTTCTCAAAAACTGTAATATATTTTGTTGTTCCACAGAATTGTAGTAATTAGTTTATGTGTGCCACAGGATGAAAAGGGTTGAAAATCTCTGCTCTATGGGGAAAATGTCCTTAATTTAGGCAGCACCCTCACACCTTGGTATCGAGCGATGACCTCACAATGAAATAGCACCAACAAAAATAGAAGAACTACTGCAGTGAGTCAGCCATCACGTAATAAGATTCCCAAAACTACTGATACAAATATTACAAGACAGATAATATAGAATCATTATGTTTGAAATGATTTTTTAAAGAAAACGTTTGCAACGAGAGGCCATTAGGAATAGACTGGGAATTTCTGTAAATAAAATGAGAACTTGTAGAAATAAAAATATTGTAACTATAAAGTACAAATGTGATAATATATTCATAACACAGAATGTTATTCAGCTGTGAATATGCACAAACTACAGCTACATCCCCAATTTTTCTTTCTTGATTCTCTCTATTCATTCCTTCTGGGATTCTGACTAGGATGTGAATTTTCTGGGAGTGATAGAAAATGTGGATCCAGAGACATGGAGACACAGTGAATCCTAACCACAATAAATAAAGTAGAATCATACCAAGGCACATTGTAAGGAGCCTGCAGAATATCAATGACAAAAATATAGTTTTAAAATTCCCTCTAAATAAGAAAGATTGCCCACAAAAGAAAGACAATTATAGCAGACTACTAAATAGCACAATCAAAAGCAGGAAGAGTGAGAAAATAAACAACAACTTAGAATCGTGTAGTCAGAAAACTAAAAGATGAAATTAAAATGTTTGAATATTAACATAAACTAAGATACATTTACCACCAATGACTTTTACTAAAGGAAGTTTTTAAAGGTGTTCTTCAGGAACAAGTAATGTTATCACAGAAACACAGTCTGAGCAAATACAAAGGTAAAAACAAATATAAACTTAAGAATAATCAATATAAAATAATAATAAAACATAATTATAATACTGGAAAGAAGCAGCACTTAATTTTGGAAAGAGATATTCAGAGTTAACATGTTCCAAAGTTCTTTTTTTTATTCAAAGATTTTATTTACTTATTTTTAGAGAGGGAAGGGAGGGAGATAGAGAGAGAAAGAGAAACATCGATGTGCGGTTGCTGGGGGTTATGGCCTGCAACCCAGGCATGTACCCTGGCTGGGAATCGAACCTGCGACACTGGTTAGCAGCCCGTGCTCAATCCACTGAGCTACGCCAGCCAAGGCTCAAAGTTCTTTATTGTGTTTGTTCAGGGTTAAGATACTATTTAACTTAGTCATTGTTTAGTTAAACATGCATGGGAAAATTTCAAGAGCAAACATAAGAGAATAGAAATATAATTAGCAAGACAGTGAAGACAAAAAAGAAAATAATGGGGAAAAATACCTCAACCCAAATTTGAAGGGGAAGAAAAACCAAAGAATTTTTTTAAAAACATCATGAATAGAAAGTAAAAAGTAAGATAATAGAAATAATTCCTAACATATATTAAATAAATATAAATGGACTAAACTTACCAGTTAAAAACAAATGACAGTATTGGATAAAAATAGTAAAACAACAACCAGCTTTATGGCCTTTCTAACAGGGACACTGAAATCGTGAGGTGCAGATGGCAGAAAGCTCAAGCACGAGAGAAAAATAGACTAAGTAAACACTGATTAAAAGGACACTTTAAGACCAAAAAAACCCATTATTAAGAATAAAGATGGTCACTAAATACAGTTGAAAAAATTTCAATTCATGAGGAAGATAACATCATGTTAGATTTGTATGAACATGATTAATACATCAAAATTGATAAGGCAAAACATTGACACAATTACATGGGGAAATTGATATATTCACCATCCTATACTTAGTGGAAAATTGTAACACACCTTTCCTGATTGTGTCAATAACTTTTTAAAGTCAAATATAAAGAAAGCAAAGGAACTGGAAACAATGTGAATATCCATTTAATAGTAAAATAGAGAAAAATATATAATAAGATAAAATGCCATACAGCTATGACAGCTATGAAAATAAACAAGCTATAGCTCATTTAAACATTATGTCAAATCTCAGAAACATAATGATGAGCAAAAGAAGAGAAGCACAGAAGAATATATACTGAATGATTCTATTATATGATGTCCAAAGTCTATAGTACGAGAAATCAGTTTTTAAATTTAATGAACAGGTATCTGTCAGTCTGGGTTGGGCTTTCCATTCTAGACATCATGACTTGTTTAAAGCTCTTACAATTAAAGCAATGTGGTAGTGAAATGAATTCAAACAAATTGACCAATGAATTAGATTAGGGAACCAAGAAATGTGAATGTATATATATAGAATTTTGATTATATGACAGACATGGTCTTGCTTATAACTGGGAAATAGAGGAACTCTGGTAAATGGTACTGGCAACAATTGATTATGTAAAAAATGTAAATAAATCGTATAGATCCTTAAATCATACATTTCACAAAAATCAATTCCAGAAGCTTTGAAGGCTCAAATATGAAATACAAAACTGTAAAACTTTTAGAAAACAATAAAGGAGCATCTTTCTTACCTTCATGTACGGGAGATTTTTTAAAGACACAAGATCTGAGCATAAAATCAATCAGGCATAAATGTAATTGCTCTTTAATTAAGTATCATTATTCATCAAAAAGTACTAGAAAGAGAGGGTAAAGGAAGCCACTAACTGGGTGAAGCTATTTGTAAGACTTATAACTACCAAAGGATTAATGTCCAGGATAGGTGACAAGAACAAGTGAATAAGAGAAAGACAAACAACCCGATAGAGAATTGGGATAAAGACATAAAACAGGCACTTTGCATAAATTGAAATATCTATAGGCAACAAACAGATGAAAAGACAGATCTTTTACTAATGTAAATGCAAATTACTAGTGAAATAATATAGCACTACACACCCATCAGAATGGCAAAATGTTAAGAAGCCTGTGGGAGGATGTGTGTGAGCAGGAACACTCTCATACTTGACTGGTTGGAGCATGAGTTAGAGCAACTTTGGAAAACACATTTTCTTTATTTCTCAAAGCAGAACATGCAAATACTCTATGACCAAACCCTTCCATACCTAGAAATGTGATTTAGAGAAACTCTTGCACATTTTCACCAGGACACCAATATAGGATTTTTCACAGGAACAGTGTTTGTAATAGTCCCAAACTATAAACAATCCAAATGCCTAAAATTGGAGGATGGAGGGACACGCACACACATATACAATATACAGTCTCAAATACACATACACTCATTTTTTTCACATACTGGGTTGTTATCCAGGGGTTAAGATGTAATGAGCATGGCTACATGCAAAAACATGGATTAATCTTAGAAGCATAATGTTGGGTAAAAAAAACATCAAGTCCCTACAGACATATAGAGTATGATAGGAAAAAAACTTTCAAAATCAGAAAGACTATTGTTGTTTACACATATATAAATCTGCAATAAAATTACTATAAATTCAACAAAGGAATGATAGCATTCAGGATGTTAGTTATGCGGAGTGGGGAAAAGACCACATAGTTAGATGCAATGGAGGGGTAATGATCTATTTCTTAAATGTTCAATATATTATTATGCATATTATGATTTACATATATGTTATGTTGGGTCTTATTAACATTGCAAGGAAAAGATGGGAAACTAGAGTTCCAAAGAACAATAGCAGAAAACAAAGCAACAGAAAAATAATGGGTTAGAATATCAAGGAAGTTAGATTCTGAAATATAAGAAACCCTGTTCAGTTGCTAAGACAAGGCCATAAATTTGGGTGTAAGCTTCTTGGCAATAGAGGCTAAGAGAGAAAAATTGATTACATAGGTCATGGAATTCATAAACTAAATTTCTAAAGAACTAACATTCCTGGTACTGCACATCTATTCTTTTTTTTATTGTGTTAAAGTATTTATTATATGTCTCCAAGTAAATTGTTAAAACTCTATTCTTGTGATCTAGTGGAATTTAGGGGTAAAACAACAAAATACCTGCTGATAAAACAATAGAAAGAGGAGGGGGGAGAGAGAATGAATAAAAGAAATGTTTTGCAGTTAATTGGTGTTTTGAATAAACTGCCTTATCATCATGGTCAGTGATAAGCCCTAGTTCCAACTAATTGTTTTTGAGAGACCTCCTGTATGTTCATTACCTACATGTTCTCTTTGATGTTTGATAAAATTTAAGGAAGGGAGAAATCTACACTTGAAGTCAAGAAAAGGGGCTCTTTTCGTATTTATGTAGCTGTATTTTATACTAAGTTTGTAATATTCTTTTCATCGTTTTATGTTGTCGCCATCATAGAAAGAGCATATTGGCATTAAAGGTCTATTTCAATCCAAAAACTAAACTATATAAAAGTATAAAAACAAATGTGTTCCTGAAGATCCCAACTCTTAGCTAGCACATATTTCCCTAATTTCTCTGCATACTCATATAGTCTTTCGGTAGTTTCAGATTGCAGAGCCTCAGAAGGAAAAGTGCAGTGGAGGTTTTGGGAATCGAGATCTTGCTTTTCCTGGCTGTGCTCTTAGCTTCCTTCATTCCATCCATTTGATGTTCCAGAAATCCATGTGCACCTGTATGATGGCTAGCTAGATACATAGTAATAGAATTAACAGGCAACTACCCTGGACTTGTTGACTGTCCCAGATAGCAAGAGAAAGACAGGGGGGTGTGCTTTTATTTCTCTGTGTTTAGAAAATGTCACCAAAGACAAAATCTGACTTGTTATAATAAGAATTATTTTCATGCAACTGGCCACTGGGATATTGTTTTAAAAGGAATTCATTATGGATAGTTTTTAATATCACATCATACTATATAAGGTATAATGTATATTTAATAATACTAGCCTTTACTTTTGTGAAAACTATAGAAAAATTGTGAGATTTGAGAAAACTTCCATGCCAACCACTCCCAACACACACACACACACACACACACATGCTGTATATATTACAAAGTAAAAAACCCTTTGCATGACATACATACCCTTTCTAGTGTGGCTCTAACTTATTTCTCTAACATCTCACATAATCCTCTGTCGTGGTCTCTAAGATCCCCTATACCAAAGGTCTTACTTTCCCAGTAAAATTTTACCCTATTGCTGGCACAGTTTCTCTACTTTTTGACCCTGTAAATGCCCTATGATCCCCCATCTTGTAAACTCCTTGTCACCTTAAAAGTTAAGTTCCAATGTTGGCTTCCTCAGTATTGCCAAGCCTTGGGAAATAGTGTTCTATTATGGACCCATAATGTCTTACATCTATCTAAATTTATTTCTATCTCTCTTCTTGTGTCTTAGGTTGATTATCTACCTCAGTCTTAGTCACAATGAGATGATGGCCAGACATTTGTGGGGCTACATGAGTCCCCTCAAACAATGAATTGTTATTTGTTAATACGAATCATTCTTTATCTGTTTATTGCTTCATATTTTCAAGGTGCTTTGATTTTCATTGTCCATTTTATCCTCACAATAGTTTTAGAAGGCGGTATCATTTCTGTTTTTCAAATGAAGAAAGAGGCACATAGAAATGAGTTGCCTAAGGATGCACATAATGATTTCACAATGTCTACCAAAACTACATATGCATGTACTCTTTGCCAGCAACTTCACTCCTAAGGATCTGTCTCAAGGCAGAAGTGACAAAAGTATAAAATTATTTATATTAATAGCTATTAATTATGACAGTACTTAAAATAGCAGAAGATTTGAAATAATCTAATGTTTATCAAGAGAGAGCTGAATGAATAAACCATCAAGTTTCAACCTTTTTCATCTCATGGCACACATAAACTAATTACTAAAATTCTGTGGCACACCAAAAATATATTTTTTGCCAATCTGACAAAAATAGGTATAATTTTGATTCATTCACACTGGATGGCTATTGTTGTGTTGGCTGTTGGCTGTTTTTTATTTGACAATCCAAGGTATATGAGCTCAGTGCCCCCAACTAAATAGCAAGGTATTGTGTGTTTTAAAAATTTGTGTGGCACACTGTTTGAAAATTGATGGAATACAGTATAGGACACCTACCCAAAGGAGTACTATGCAGCTATAAAAAGTTCTCCATAATTGCGTGGAGCAGTCTCTCCAGATTTACTGTTAAATGCAAGGGGAAGACAGTCTGGATGATATATTTTATTCATGCATGTGTGTTATGTTTATTTTTAAAAACAAATATTGAAAAAGTAAACCACCAAATAAAAATGCTTGCCTATTGAAAATTAATAATAAAAATAAAAATTATAAAAATGCTTGCCTATAGGAGAGAGAGAAGGGTACAGGATGGAAAGACAAAATATAGAATCTGTTTCTCTGAAACCAACTTGTTCTACAGTTTTGACTTTGAAAATATGTAAGTGGTTCATATTTTAAAAGAAAATCAGAGAAAAAACAAGTTCTCACAAATTTAAAACATACCAAGATATGTTTTACATGTCAAGCCATAGCACAAACTCATAAGGAAGAATTATTTTTTTAATTTAAATTTTTTTTCAATTCTAGTTTACATTTAATATTACTTTGTATTTGTTTCAGGTGTACAGCAGGTAGTTAGACAATCATGTACTTTACTAGGTGGACTGTATTAAAACACAGTATTTTGACCCTAGTATTTTAGGTATATACCTTAGGAGCATATATTCAAAGAACAAAAAGAACAAGAAAAACCTTTTGAGCTAAACTCAAAATCTTATTGTTAGAAATAATATAAGTACTGCTATTGGGTTGGCCAAAAAGTCTGTTTAGTTTTTTCCATAAAATAAAAGACACATTTTTATGCTCACCAATAACTTTATTGATTTGGATAATTTGAGTATGTCAGCTGGCTCCTGTGTGGTACAATGTTGATTATTTCCAATTAATGTCTCGATTTGAGTGCTGTCAACTTAACTGATCTACCCAACCATGGATTATCATCCAGTGAGAAATCTCTAGCATGAAACTTCACAAACCACTTTTGACACATCCGATTAGTCCATCACCTTCTCTATACACTGCAGAAATCTTTTTTGTGTGTTTCAGTTGCATCTTTACCTTTCTTAAAGTCATAAAGTGTAATATGCCAAAATGTTGCTTATTTTCTTCCATCTTCAATATTAAAATGGCTACATGAAAATTTACCAGTTTTGATCATTATTTTTTTTAAATGCACACTGAAATGACAGCTGTCACAATACAATCTAACAAAGTTGTTTCAAGAGCCATCTTATGGAAAAAGCCAATTGAATTTTTTGGTCAACCCAGTATTTTGACTCTGTATTGTCAGAGAGAGGAAGAGAGCTGTATAAATGCCATTAAGGATCCAAGATTTTGATCATAAGACAAAAGAGATAAAAATATATAATCAAAGGAGTTAAATGCAATCCCTGTGATCTTAGATGTGAGTTTGAAACATCAGTATGAACTAACGATTTTATTTTCTTGTCCTAAAAATTCTTAATTCTCTACCTCATTTCTTCAAATAGAACCAGTGAAGTAATGATTGCCCCTAGCAGTGAAACTGTCATCTGTAAATACCAGGTCTTATTAAATAAACCAAAGTTCCCTGGGGAAATGGGTGATCTCAGGTCCGAGGCAGGACATTCACTTGGGGCATCTAGTGCCAGAAATCTGAGAAGAATGTCTATTGGCTCCTGTTAATGTAACACAGAAGCCGCCATTAGGGAGATCCTGCTGTCAAAATTGGAATAGTACAAGCATGATAGGACTAATTAGTGCAATGAACATGCGGACATAGGGAATTCACACTATAAAGTTAATCTGGCTCCTTTGGAATTTACTAAAGAATCAACTTATTATTCTGAAAATTGGTAAATAATTGGTGAAAGAATGCAACACTTAACTGCCCATTTGTGTATGATTTGTGTTTTAGAATATCTTAATAACCTATAAGGAAACATTTTTAGAAGAACCCCAACTAATAAGTTCATAAGGAATGATAGTATTAGAAAATTATGATTATAAAATCCATAATAAAATGCTAAATTGAGGCAGCAGTCATTTAAGGTTGCTAAAATTGTTAAGTGAATGGTAGATGAGGAAATTTAAACTTGATGGATAAAGGTGAAAGCAAGTGATTAATCTTAGCATCACTAAAAGTGGGGTAACCAGTCTTCATGTGCCTCCTGAAGGGTTGCTACAGGAAGTAATACAGCAATCTTGAATTATCCTTGACCAAAGGAAGGTGGAGGGAGGGGATTAAATTTCATCATGCCTCTACATCTAACTTCATTTGCAGGAAATACAGACATTGAGAGAACATGATAAGAGGATGATACAATCGGCCAAATCCAGGACTCCATTGAATCTACAGGGAAGAAAATGGCCTGCATTCTTTAGCAAGTTCATTTTAGGCAAAGAGAAGGAATAGAAGGACAATTATAAAATAAAAGAAACTTAGGAAACATAAAAACCAGGTACAATGCATGGACCATGTTGAGATCCTCATTAGAATAAGTCAACTGGGAAAAACAGGTTGGAGACAGTTCATGGAAATTTGAATGTGGATCAAGTACTAGGTGACATTTAGAAATGACTTTTAATTTTCATTGGGTTGTCATCATGTTGAGAATATGTTAAAGAACATTCTTACTAAATCAGGTGAAGGCTCTTGTGTGTAAATTACATCTTAATACTTTTTTAAACCTAATAATAGAAACAGGGGCATGGATACATGGAACAGACTGACAGCTGTCAGAGGGGAGGGGGGTTGGGGTACTGGATGAAAGAAGCTGAAGTGGTTAACCAAAATACATATATATATATAACACACTGACGCAGACAACAATGTGGTGATAGCTAAAGGGAATGGGGGTGGGGTAAGTGAAGGTGGGTAAAGGGGGTAAATGAAAATGGAAAGAGACTTTGCTTGGGCGATGGGTGCACAATGCAGTGTGCAGGTGATGTTTCGTTGAGCTATACGCTTGAAACGTGTATGGTTTTGCAAACCAATGTCACCCCAAGAAATACAATAAATTCAGTTGTTTTTTTTTAAACCTAATTTTGACAAAGGATTATCTGTTCGATAGGTATACATCTAATGCGTTAGACTTGCTTCATAACATTCAGATAGAAGGGGAAATAGGGTGTAGAGATGTGACAGGATTAACAAATTGTTCCTAAATATTGAAGCCAGACCATGGGTACGCGGGAGTTGATATGTTTGTTATGTTTTGTGTATGGCTTTAAATTGCCATAATAAAAATAGTAGAATAATAAGTATAAGAAGGCACATAACATATTAGCAGGATGCCAGCCCAACAGTTATGAGCCTAATGTTCTTTATTATAACCATCTTTAAGAACTTAAACTAATATATGTATAAGACAACTTCCTGCCTTCTAGGACTTTATAAATGGCTTAGAGGGATAAGACTCATCCTCAAACAACCCTAATGCGAGGTACCATGCCAGGAACCCAGAAATTTAGATTTGGTTGAGGTGTAAGTCCTCTGCTTATCACAGTACACCTAGGGGTCTGGGGCATACAGGGCATGAGTGAGTGTAAGCGGGAAGGGCATTTCCCCTCCTGTTGAAATGCCAGGCAGTTTGGGTGAGTTGGAAAATAGGCCCATGCTTTAGTATCCAAACAAAGCTCCGCCAAATAGTTACCCTAAGTGCACATTAGACCAAATACTGTCTCTGCATCTATTGCGCTGCAAATTTGAGAGAAGTGTTTGCTTTGTCTTCCTGTGCTGAGAGCTGAACTGCTTGTGTTAGCCTCCCTCCGTAGCAACAGACAACAGAATTTTTACAGCATAACGGATACCTTGTTTTATCAACAACCTGAGGGGCTGAGTATGGATAGAAGTTACGGTATTCCAGTGTATGTCTCAGAACAGTTGGTTTTGGTTGGGGTGTTGGTGAAACTGGTGGTGGCGAGTGTGTGTGTTGTACATTTTCTGTTCTTACACACACACACACACACACACACAAATTAAGAAGACAAGATGTTTGACCATGCCTGGGAGAGAATTTGAACAATAACAACAGTGGTGTTGATGGTGAGAGGATCAGCAGAGACACTGGAAAGGAGAAGGCCAAACACTTCGAGGAGCTTCAGAATTAGCTAGACATAGCAGAGGGGCCAAGAGGAGGGTGAGCTACTTCAAAGCATTGTAATAGGAACCTTTCGTAAAGGAGCCAAACCAGACAGTTGAACAACTGAGGCAGTAGCAGCAAAATGAAAATAAAATACCACACTAAGAAGAGTTAACCAAACCCTGATGAGAGACTGGAGAAAGAGGGGCACACAGACACTCGGAATGAGTCACTCTTCTCAGCGGTATTTAGAAGGCAGTGGGAAGAGAGCAGAAAAAGATTGAAAGAGCTGCATTCCCTGCCTGTGCAGGGATTTTACATTGGGCTATGGGGACAGCTATCTTCCTATTTAAATTATCAGGAAGAAAGGAGGGACAGTCTTACCACTGTCATACTTCCAAGATTTCATTTTATTGCATTGAGATGTTTTATATTTTTAACTATAAAAATGGTTTATGAACTGTAGCTTGAGCATCAGAGAAGTTTAAAGCAACAAGAACTCGCTCCTTTGGGGGAAGACCAGAAAGGATTCATGAGCGCAAATAATTAGAACTTTCAAACCATAGCATGATGGTGTGGTAGCTGGAAGCAAGAGAATGTATGCATTCTCTGAAATAGAAAGTATATAAGTAGAAGTCCGTAGATAGGGGGCTGTGTTTTGATCAGTCTCCATTGAGGACAAGAAGGTGAGCAGGAAGAGTGAGATCGGAAAAGTGGAATTAGGTAGGCATCATGTAGGATCATGAAAGGCAGAAATTAGAGATATCCATGGATGGTTGGTAAATGGTGTCTTATGCCACAAAAAGGTCAAGAGCAGTGAGGAAGGAGAGTTTTTCAATGACTGGCCAGCCTTTGACCTTACAGGTACATTCAGATGGTTCTGTTACTTGTTCTGTTTTTGTTTTTGTTATGGAATCTGAGAGAGTGTTGTATAATTGTCACTGAAAAACCTAAGCTAGAGTACTTGCACGTGGAGAAGGATAAGATGATGAGTTGTGTTTCCTTCTAGGTGTAGGAATAGAATCTTAAGCCTGAAGTGTAAGGGACCATTGGAGGAAAGGAGCTCCTGGCACAAGATTTAAACAAATGATATGTGTGCATTCACTGTTGTATTTCCCAACCAGTAAGAATGGCACTTCGATTTTAACCCACCAGAATAAGCCTGAACTGCCGGGTACAATTTCCTGGTTAAAGAAAATGTGCTCCGTCTGAAGTTACCCTTGTTCTTGCCGAGTCTGCCTGCAATGCAAAGATTGCGCAGAGCCAAGCTCTATGTAAGGTTCTAAAGAAACACATTGTTAACAACAGAATGCCTCTGTGTGACAGAGAGAGGGAGGGATGCAGACTAAAAGGTTAACTGAAGAAGGTGCCAGATCCCTGGAGTTTTTCCATGATGCAATCATCCCCAGGCTGTAATCGCCCTCGTTGACCCTCGCATCCCACTGTGTTTCTCCTCTCTGGTGTGGCTTTTGTTCAGCACCTTCCTATTTAGCAGAGATCCCCATTTCTGATACTGTGCGGGGGCTAATTATCTTCCATTTATCTATGCAGCCCTGCATTTGCCACCTATTAGTCCAGAAACATAAATGATGTAAATCCTTTTATATCTGACTGCACCACCTAATTATTCCTCATTTGTTTTTATTCTCTCTCAATTTAGCATCATCTGCAAAGTTAGAAATCATGTTTTCATATCATAATTAGGGCTCTAAGAACCTCAGAGAAACTGCTTGGTGAATATGTGCGCCTTTGCTTTTCATTTTAATGGTGAGTTTAAAAGTGAGAAAATAAATTAAGGCTGAAGGAGATAATAGACTGCAATGAAGGTTTCTGGAATACAGATGAGGATACGTGATAGAACGACACGAAGAGAGGAATATCCCGCATTAGAGTGCAAGAGCCAGTCCCCAAAGTAGAGCCATCAAGTAGGTCAGCGGTATCTTCTCTCCTTTGCTGGTGAGAATCACCTTCCGATGTTCTACTGTGTGCTTTGGGGTATGCCTAGGGATGCACAATGTTGCTAATTGGATAAACACCTTTTGCTAGGTATGCAGAAGATTTACTTTGTTATAGGACAGCAATGTGGATGAGATTTAATGACAGTGTATGATTTGAACAGACATAGCCACCAGTGCTCAAGAAGACAGAATGCATAGATCTAAAGAGCTGGGGGAGGGAGGATTGAGAACACAGGAAGCTGGTGAAGAAGTCCTTGAATTCTTTTATTGTCATTCCAACAAACTTTCACCTCCTTGAAGCAGCATCTCCCATGAATCACTTAGCGCTTCATCCTTATGACTTTCTTGAAGGTTCATTTCTAGGATGTTCTGAAGTAGCTTCACCTGGCTCTAAGGCATCTAGAAATGTTTTCTTATGTATATATTTCCTTCTTTAGCCTTCCTCCTTTAATACTTTCGTCTGCATCCCTGTACTGTAAAATTTGAATTTGCCTTTTAACGCAGTTTTGTCTGTATTATTTCTGTAAGCATGTGTATGTGTGTCTGTCCTACTTTACTACATTAGTTAGAAGACTCAAGCGCAGGAATGATGTATCAGTCATGACAAACTAGGTTATGGTCTACTAACAAAAAATACTAGCAGCTTAGAAGAACAGTGTTTATTTATTTATCACTCATATTTCACGTCAATTGCATGTCAGTAGGGGGACTCTGCTCATCTTTTCTCATTGATCCAGGTTGATAGAAGCTTGCAGATACTTGCTTCCAGAATTCCAGAGGAAGGGAAAAACATGACCATGTTCTGGCTTTTAAAGTTTCTCTGCATAAGAGATACGTATCACTTCTGTTAATATTTTATAGCCGTGCCTTATTTCGATGCGGTGGAAATGTTTACCTCTTCTATAGGTAGGGGTTCTGAATATTTATGAGCAACGATACAGGGTATTCCAGATAGTCCTTTTCATCTTTATTATCTCTTTTCATAGAACTACTGCAGACAGTGACCACCAGCTCGTTGTAAAGAAATACAGCTACTCAGTTCAAGGAATAATTTGGATATTTTTTCTTTAAGATATCACAACCTACTTGACCCAGAAATCTGCCTGCCCATTTTTTCTGTCCACTAATGTCATCCTGTGGGGCTGTCCTGACCATGCTGCATTTCTGTTTAACTTGTAGTTACTCAGACAAGCCACGTAAAACGTCTAAAACTTTCATGTGCAGCCCCGGCTGGTGTGGCTCAGTGGATTGAGTGCTGGCCTCTGAACCAAAAGGTCACTGGTTCAATTCCCAGTCAGGGAACATGCCTGGGTTGCAGGCCAGGTCCCCCATTTGAGGGCATGGGAGAAGCAATCACATGTTGATGTTTCTCTCCCTCTCTTTCTCCCTCCCTTCCATTCTCTAAAAATAAATAAATAAAACCTTTAAAAAAAATAAAAGATAAAGCGTCCATGTGCACATTGACCAAAAGTGATGATGATTCACTGAAGTTCAAAATCATTATTCCCCTCTTTGAAAGAATCAAGGCAAATTATTTTTATAAATTTGAATCATTGTAGAGGCTGACCTTTGAACCTTAATATAGTGATCCTCTCCATTTTATATTTTAAAGCCATGACATTTTTAGACTTTCTCGTCTGTAACTCTGTATGCCTGAATGTTTTGTGCTTTGCTCTGGAAGGCCTAGAAATTAAATTCAGCGGTCAAGCCAGCACCCTAGAATAACTGCTGTAATTAGGAATTATTTTCAAAAAAAGTGAGAGCTTGTTAGGGGAGCGAAAATGAATAATACTAAAAATTTTGTAGGCTACATTAGAAAGTCACGGATCAGGCAGAGTACTGAAGACAGCTTGAGGGAAGGACATGAACCGGCAAGACCTGTTTTCTTTTGTTTTAATTGGAAATGGCTTCAATCAGAAGTGGAAAGGATGGGAGAGGGGGTACTTCAGAAAGAAGAAGAATAGAACACCCTACAGTTTTTAGTTTGTCTTGTTTTAGGATTCCTTTCCATTCTTTGGCAGTGCTGCGTTACTTAATCCTCTGAACATGTTGAGCTCAATCTCATAATCAAATGCACGTTTGCTTAAAATGTTTAACATTTTTGGCATGGAAAACATGAGAAGCTTATTTTGGAAATGTTGACACCATTCAAAATACTAAGCCCTCAGGCAAAAATAATGGGAGAGGCCTTGTTTATCCCTGGTTCCTTACAAAGTTTCCGTCTCCAGCCTGTCCCTGCCCTACCACCTCAGGGTCCCTGGAGTGGGCTTGAAAACCCATGCTGCTTCTGAGAGTCCAGCTTCCGCCTTTGTAAGCGAGAGCGCCCGCAAAGCTTGCATCAGCCAGTGCAAGCTCTGGGCACAACAGGGACCCATGTGTCAGAACTGACATCTCCCGCAGCTTCTGCAGCCTTCACTTTCCGCTCTTCGTGATCAAAAACAACGGTACTGGCCATCGGAGGTTAGCACTGCTGAGCTGGCTGCTGCTTCCTGTCTTCTGGAGGGAAGGCATGAAAAACGCAGCTTGGTATAAAAAGTCCTTGCCATTAGGTAAAAGGCAGATGGATGCTTTCTGGAGAGATGCCAGACCTTTCATGCTTGACACTCAGAACACACACACACATTTCACCATTGCCACGCCCCCACATTTGCACTTAATCATGATTTAGGCATTTTACTTACCAGGATGTATGTGAGGTTATTTCAGACTTGAAAATAAGGCCTAAACTTTTCAGAATGGGTTTTATTTTGAAAGAACTCAGTATTGATGTTCTAAAAGGTTTATCTAGTTTACAAAAAATAGTCAAATATTTCACCATGCATATAGAGTCAGAGAAATGTGAAGCTGAAAGCCAACTTGGCAGTTATGTGGTCCAATCCACCCGTTTTACAGACAGGAAACCGAAGTCCAAGAGGTGAAATCACTTGCAGGGTTCACACAACTTGGGAGGAGAAGAGTCAGAAGAGGAACTCAGAACACCCGATTTCTCGTCCTTGCTCTTTCCACAACACAATACTAGACATGCCTGCAATACCTATTTACTTTGGAATGAACCTGTGATTTGCTCAGAAGCAACCCTTATTTTAGGCTAATGCAAGAATTCATAAAGACCATTATGCCAGCTTCACTGCATATTCTCGACATTCAAAACAGCATCAGGAAGTGAACAAGAAGCATGTTGATTCCAGGAAAAGTTGATCTGTCATTTAAAAAAGTGCCACAGATTTTTAATAAAGATTTTATCTATTTAATTTTAGAAGGGAACAGAGAGAGAGGGAGAGAAACATCAGCGTGTGGTTGCCTCTTGCGTGCCCCCACTGGGGACCTGGCCCACAACCCAGGCATGTGCCCTGACCGGGAATCGAACCAACAACCTTTGGTTCACAGGCTGGCAGTCAATCACTGAGCCACACCAGCCAGGGTAGCACAGATTTTTTTAAACAGTTTTATTCGTGTATATTTCATATACCATACAATTCATCCATTTAAAGGACACAGCAAAGTTGATTTTCATTATGATCAGTGTTGCGCAGTAATCACCACAGCTTAATTTCAGAATATTTTCCGTATCCTAAAAAGAAACCCCATATCCATTACGAGTCATTCCCCATGCCCCACTCCCTCCAACCCCTGGAAACCACTAATCTAATTATGTTTCCATGCATGTACCTATTCTGCCACATATAGTTCAGTAACGTGTGTGTATGTGTGTACATACAAAGACATTTCCATCTAGACCTTGAGCTGGGGCTGCTATAGAAGAACAAAGAGAGACATTATCAAGGCCAAAACCATCCTGGAACAGTCAGTATCTGTGGCAACAGTGGGGGAGCCTGAAGACCCAAGGACACTGAAGCAGAGGGACTGACTGCACGCAGAACTGACGATGGAACTGTGTGAGCTGGCTGGGAGACAAGATAGACTGAACACTAGAGAGATTTATATAGAAATAGAAGGGGCCTCTAGTATCTACTGGGCCAGCTGCAGGAGCAGGGGGCCTAAAGTAGTGTCAAATAAGTGACAGGGATAAAGGATATGTGCACTTAGATCTAGAAAACACCGTTAGACAAAGAAATATTAGGAAAGAGATTTTTACCTCCTCCTTCCCCATAGCACAGCTTCCTAGTCTATTTTATTTAAAGATAATATCTATCATTATAAAATGCAGTATATGTGCACCATAGAAAGTTAGATAATACAGAGAAGTGAAAATAAGAAAACAAAGACAGTTTACAAGTATTTCTATAACCTACAGCATCAATATTAACCTTTTAGGGTATATCCTTCCAGAATAGGTTCTACCTACATCTACTTATATTGATAGCTGCTCTTTACCAAAATTAGATGGCACTGCACATATTTGGTATCTTGTTTTTCTCTTTTAACGGTCTCTCCTGTAACATGTCAATAAGTTGCTCTCCAATTGTCAAATTAGACGTGGAGACCCATACCCCCATGGAAGGAAAGGACCCAGATGAAGAACAGAGTTGAAAACCATAGAATTCAGGCATCGAGGTTGGGAGTGAATTTTTGAAACACTTTAAAAACATTTTTCATATTTACCACCATAAAACAATGTCCGTTTTAAGGATAATGTACATCTGGTCCTGCCTTGGGAGACTATACTGGTGGTATCTCAGTCACATCAGGCTCATGGGATCGGGGCTCAGTGGCCAGATATGTAAGGCAATCCTGATGGCAAATGTGTTATCCTTAAACTGATGTTCTTTCTAAATGAAAGGATTAGGCCTTACTGTGTTGTTTCTGGGTGAGGTGAGGGAGATCTTGGTTCTCCTCATCATGTTTCTTTGGAAAAACATAGAATTGAACATGTAACAGAAACACTTCAGTTTTTGTCCAGCAGTATACTGATAGAGGTTTTTTTTTTACAATTTGAACAAATTCTAATAAATAATTGTAATTTAAAAGTTTTAGTGGAGTAATCATTGAACCTACAAAAGCATTCACTATCTAATTCCAAAAAGGACTTCGCTTCGTATTTTAAGTAGAGTACCAAAAATGTATTTGCCACTTTTCTCAGAAACACATCTGTTAAAGAAAATGTGACATGCTTTAGAAACTGTGGATTTTTTGGAAAAAAATAAGGTCCTTTTGGGACAAGGGAAATACAGTAAGGTTACATTAGGATGTGGGATTGACACAGGGTTCAGACAGAGTTTAAATACTTATAGCTGTGTATACTTGGTAAATGATATTTCTCAAAGTTTCCTTTTCCTCATCTCTGATAGGAATATACAGGCTCGTGTCTCTGCATCTTCTTAAGAGGAATAAATGAGAAAGTTCTGAGAAGAATGTGATTTAGTGAGTTGACACTGATAAAGAATGATAGTACCTAACACTTCCATAATGCTTAATGTGTACCAGCCACTCTTCTAAATACTTCACATATATTGACTCATTTAACACTCAAAATAGCCCTACGATGCAGGTATTACCATCCCTGTCCCCATTTTGCAGGTAAGTAAACTGAGGCCAATAGGAGTTATATAAGTTACCCAAGATGACACGCTGGTGCGTAGTAGAAGCAGCGTTTGAACACAGGAGGTGTGGCTTCAGAATCAATGCTCTTTAGCATTCCACTCCTTGAGTAGCAGCTCTGTTTTCCCAGTTCCCTTTCTTCTTTATTTCTGTCATTTTTTTGTGACAAGCTTTACTCATTTCTTTACCTATTCAACAATCATTTGTGGAATATTTCCACTAGATGTGTATGAGGTTATGTGTGCTCCCTGACCTCATGGAACTTACCTCATAATTGACCCCGACTGCCTTTCCTTCACAGAACAGTAAACATCCTCCTTTATGGCCTAAACTGGGTGTTCTGGTATGAATATAGCGTCTTGGACCTGAGGGTAGGGCTGGCTTCATTGGCATGCAAACTGGGTAGCCATATGGGGTCCTACACTCTGAAGGGTTCCATGCTCGGTTTAATGCTCTGCTGTCACTGTCTTGAAAATTAAAAATTTTATCCTTGAACTTGTGTTTTGTAAGTGAACTCTGAGGAGACCAGTGCAATATGTGTGTCTACTGTTCCTTGCTTCTCTAGTCACAAAGAGCATTCCAGGTACCGCCATGGACATAGAATTCCAGTGGACCCATGATGTGTGTTCAATGAGACTCCAAATAAGTGTGTGTTAAGTCTATGACTGAGGAAGCAGGGGGCAGTGGGGGCTGGTGACAGCCTGGGAAGATCACGCTTTCTGTTGCAACATAAACTTGCTGCAAACACATGGAAAGAAGAGTGTTCTAAGAAACATATGGAATCGAGGAACCTTATCATATCCTTTCTTTCTCATTTATTTTCTTGTACTAGCCAACCACTGGCACTGAAAATGACATAGGAGGAAAGGGAAAGATAGGGCGACTCATCATTTTTTTTCTTTTCAGTCCTTCCTTACTCATCAGTAAGCCAAAGGCAGGAAATGTTAGTAAATGTGCTTCTTGTAATAAGAAGTGAAACAAAAACAGTTGAGTTAGTTTGTGCAGCATTTCCACTGTTCTGTTAAAAAGCACGTACAAGCTATGAAAAGTAATTATGTAATCTCAGCAATCCTGTAAACAAATTAAGTGTGCCTATATCTGCATTTAAGACTCTCATTGCACAATATAAAGATGACTAGTAAAATATATGTTAATGATTAAAAATTTTAATTTTGTTTTACTTAGAAGAACATTAAATAGCAAATTAAAAACACCATGACAAATTGAGAGAGCGAGACCATAGAAAAAGGAAAAAATTGATATTTTAGTACCTGTGATGGAACTTTTTTCCCTGCTTTTTAAACAGGAGCTCCCACATTTTCGCTTTTCACTGTGCCCCACAAAGTCTAGGTGTTGAGGGTGGAACATAGAGGTGAGATTCTTGAGTAAAACAGATCAGGAAACAACAAGTGATCGGGCTGGAGAGAACAGGATGTGAGCACATGAACAGAGAACTTTGAAGGCCAAGCTTGAAAGAATATAATTCATTACAAAAGCCAAGGGGACCAGCACATTGTTCTGTAAAAGGTGTATTTTTCCTGTGTATTATGATCCATACAAATGATGTGGTTTTAAATACTGATATGATTGTAAATGCAAATATGCAAGCAAGCAAATAAGCCAATAAGCAAGCAGTCAAGTACACAAGTAAACAAAGAGCCAACAAAATAGCACCTTGATTTCTGGAGCAGCAGATAAGGTACAATAAATACAGAAGAACTGGAGGCGAGGTGAAAGAAGGTGGCATTTGATAGAGCCTTCAAAATATTAAAGAGTTACTTAAGATCTAAGAATAAAACCTCAGCAGGGGGTCCTTTAATATTAGAAGACCCATCATTTCACAAATTGGAGACTTTCCTTTAAAAGTGACTATTACCTGAGGCGAGTTCTCTTCCAATCTTGTGTCAGGAAGGTCTCTTCTTGGGAGAAAAGGCATAGTTATCCTTTTATTATTTTTTAAATGAGCCCATGGACCTTTCACTGCAGCAACCCCTGGGTTTAAAGCTTTTTCTCTTCGCTGCAGCATTTGGACAGAGTGTGGTCAAGCTGCACTGCAAGAGGCCCCATGGACAAAAGATATCCTAGATATCAACATAATTAACCCCCCAGACCAAACATCGGGTGATGTTTGTTTTTCTGCCCTGTCTGGCCATCTCTTCCCCTTGTCGTATTCGTGCTTGAAGGAACAGATGTTATTTATGCTATAAAAAACAAGCCTCTTGTCCTCTTTGCTCATCAAGCACAACTCATTTCACGCTGGTGCTGGCTCGGTGGGTAATAGGTATATTTGATCAACTGACCATTGCTCCAGGATGACAGATGAGCAGTCCTCAGAGGTCAATGACTTTGGATCATGCCCCATGTTAACAGGGAAGAGGGAGTGCCCATAAGGAGTAAGTGTTTTGTTATGACTGTAGCCTGACTTCGAATCTCATTCCCTTCCAATTCCCCCTGGCTCAGAGCGCGAAAGACACTTCCCTTCCAAAGGCAGCTTTAGAAAGAATGAATCTCTCTAATTTATTTAGCTCTTCTTGTGCCAATATCTTAATAGTTAGACAGCAACTCCCAGTAAGTGGTTGATTACATTCAAGCAAATACACAGCTGAGCAATTAAGTGCATTCACTTGCACCTTAGCAGACCTGAGGTGGTAGGATTATCTCACAGAAATAATTATGGCTGCTCTATCCTGCCTGGCTGTGGTTTGGGAAAAATTGGCTCTAAAAATTGGCTTCGGGTCAACTGAGCTGTTGCCTGGTTGTTTCTGACTGAGAACTATTTAGGTACATTGTTTTTTAAGGTTAGGTTTACACTAAATTCCATGCTAGTCTTTTACAAAATGGAGTCTTTCCAGCTGAGAACAGAGATCCCCATGCCCAACGTAGGCTTTGTAAGGTAGGTGATTTTGTATGTATTATGTGTATTTTAATTTTGAAAGGATTATTTGCAAGCATTTTCTGGGAAAAATCACAATCTAGTGGAAAGAACAGTTCAGAAAAAGGAAAATAGCATATCTCAGCTGCTCTATTAATTGCATGGGTGACCTTAAGCAAGCCATTTAATGTCCTTGGGCCTCAATTTCCCTTGCCATTATTACCAAGCTCACAAGGTTGTTATGTGGTGCAAATGAATAGTGCAGAAGAAAACTATATATGGACTATTGAGAATTGTGGAAATGATGTAAACACATCACAAAACTGATGGCTGTAGGTCTTGCTGTGTTTGATGGGTACACCCAGTTCAACAGGAATGATGTTTTCACCTAAAGAATTTTGTTCTGAAGGAGTGAGGTGAGATTAGCCAAGGCCAGATACTGTAATAATAACTATAACTTATATAACAGGAAAATGAGGGCGTGGGAGGGGAGATTAACATTTGTTAAATGCCTCAGCACTAGTCACATGCACTGCACCTCATTGAATCTCCACTATGACTCAACACATTATTTGTGTCATGATCACTTTCCCCAGGCTGTTGCTGGAAGACACAGAAACTCAGGGTACCTCAAAAACATTTTTGATATTAGGAGACAGAATGGGCCAAGGGAAGAAACATAAAGAGCTGCTTAAGTATCAAGGAAAAAAATAGTAAGAGTGTGTGAAATTAATGATAATAGCTAACATTTCAAAAGCAGCACAGTATAAGCAGGAGCAATGGAGCCAGGGCTGTAGACAAGTCAACCATGCATAGAGTAAAGTGTAACTAGAAAAGGTGTATTGAAACAGTTGATAACAACGTATGTTAATTGTACCTAGGAGAATTGTCACCTTTATATTAGCTATAACACTACTATGGATATACTCAGGTTTATAAGCTGAATGCAAATTAATTTGTTAAATTCCATCTAAATAAAATACAAGCATATGTATTGTGTTAAGCCTCATAGCTCACAGTCATCCACACGCAGCCCTGCTGTGTCTAACATCTTCATGTAGAATCGACTTGCACCACTTATCTGAGGTGCAGTTGCAGTGCTTGTAGGAACTGGAGAGTTTCTGTGGGAACCGTACTGCAACTCCCAAATATAATATCGTTCCTTCACCACACAAGTCAGGCTTGTTATGGGCAAACACCAATCTAGATGGAGGGCAAAAGAAGGAACATTTTATTAGTAATGCAGACTCCATTTCTCTTGGCAAGCTCTTCTCTTACAAACCTAGGGCACCTCATCTATAAGACTCTTATAACATTTTCCTGATAGTTAATAAGCTAATATGTAAATTGTCTAGCACACTGCTCAAGACAAAAGACCACTAGTTGCTTTTGCCATTATTAGTAGTATGATCCATTTTCCTTTTTGAAAATAGACAATCATAGAATTAAATGCATTCTTTTCTCAACATACAGTATACAAGCACTCCTTTTAGTTTTCCATCGTGGTTAACTAGGTCAATAAATGAATTTATGTCAAAACTATAAAATGCCAACTGAGTTAGGACTGCAGTGTTTGCACAGTTTATTTCTAATGGACAATTCCACTTGTATGCAGTGAGGAGGCGTTGCACTCCAGTGCTTAGGTCTGAGAGCTGAAAAGTGCTTTGACCCTAGTTATGAGGTCCCCTCTGCCAGCTGTCCCTGAAAGCTGCATTGCAATCAGACTCAAATCACTCCTGTCGTTGTTTCATTTCTTCACAGATACACCCTGATCACACATAGGGGGCGGGATACTAGGTGAGGGGACTGACGAATACAGAATCCTACGTGGGTCCTGCCCTTGCAAAGTTTATCACTGAGTAAGGGCAAACTAATGTAAACTCATAAATATAGTGTATGATAGGAATGTGCCAGTCTTAAAGGAGGTACAAATATAGAGTGAAGTTCATTTTAATAGGGAGTGGATAACTGCTAGCTGGGGAAATCGTGATGAAAGTGGCAATTAAGCTTGGAGCTGAGGGGCAGGGTACTGCAATCGGTCCAACAATCTGAATCGTTGCCATGGTTGGCCCCTGCTGCCCTCACCCCCTGGTTTTCTTAACCTTAGTTTTGTGTACGACATTTCTTAAACACACATGCTGACAGAGTAAATAACAGAGTTCTTGTGTGTGCCCGACTACCCCCATATATCTGATATGCCCCTTAAGGACATTAGTTCCTGGGAGACAGTCTCCATGGGTGACATCCAGTCTCCCTTTAGGTCCCCTACAAATACTAATAGTTATTACAGACAAGATTTCAGGAAGCACCTCATTGTTGCGCCTCAACATAGACCCCCCTCCGAGCTCATCTTGTTCTCTTTTTCGTGTGCCGTTCTATGTCCTCATGTGGGTGATGACAGCTCCATTTATAACCGTGTGAATGAGCGGAGCGTGTGTTTAGTGTTGTGAGGCCAGAGCTACACAGAGTTTCCAGCATGACACTAGTGTGCTCGAGTGGCATGGAACTGCAAGCAGCTACGGGGTCAGCCTAGGAAGAGAGAATCTCCAACGCTGTCCAAATGTGTCCTGGGGATGGAGCGATGTGTGCCCTCAGACAGGATGTAGATGCAGCAGGAATCGGCGCCAGGTCCAAAAGTGTCTTGTGAACAGGATCACAGTGTAGGTTCGGAGCATGACATGGGCCGCAGACCGTTTGTTAACATTCTTTTTCTGCTCTTCCTTTTCATTTGGAAAGTTTGGGGCTACAGCAGCTTGATACTTTTCTCCGTGATGTTAGTTTATGTAATTCCAGTGGTCAGCCTTGACAGCAAGCCCTTCAGGCTGCTTATGAAATAAATTTCATCACGACAAGGAGAAAATTGTTCCTCCTTTCCTGCAGTTGCAGAAAGGCAGATGGTATTTTGCATTATAATAGTATCCTACAAGTGTTATTTCTGACTCAGGCGTCTTTTGTGGTTGTTGTTCATGTACAGTTGTCTCTATTCCCCCCCACCACTACTCCCCACCCTACCTATCCCCACCTCCCACCCTTGATCCTAACCCCCTTTGGCTTTGTCCATGGGTCCTTTATACATGTTGCTTGATGACCCTTCCCCTTTTTCCCTATTATCCCCTCCCCGCTCCCCTCTGGTTATTTAGTCAATTTGTTCTTTATTTCAATCTGACTCCGGCGTCTTAAAACACACTCAGACCTTAGAGAACTTTGTGTGTCTTATGAAGGTTTCTGTGAGGTTATAAAAATATCTGTAATTGTAATTGCAATTGTGTTTACAAATCTCATGCCCTGTTAGTATTTACACTGGATTCTCTGTTACACAAAAAGTCTGAAAGCATGTGAAGTTTCTTCTTTAGAGCAGAAGGAAATCTATGGAAGTGCACAAAGAGGTAAAAAAAAAATGATTGTCTCAAGTTTGGTTCCCTAGGAAGCAGGCAGACTTTAGCATGCAGGATACTTATTAAGGGTTGTCGTTCTGCACACCCATGGTACCCCTGTGGAGGTGAGGATGGGAGAAGGAAGCAGAATTGGGAAGGCTGAGCTATGATGCTAGCCTGATAGCAGCCTCAGCCAACCCCAGGAAAGTCCCTTCTGCATTGTCCTCAGTTAGCCAGGCTGTTCTGCTCCCACATAATCAGTCTCTGGATATGGGCCACCAATGCAGTGATGTGCTGGAGCTAGTTCATCCTGGCTCCTGTGACCTGATTCTGTGTATCCCCAACTCTGCATTCAGTGAAGTCACTCACATCATCAGTAACTCGAAATCAGCAATGGAGTATTCGCATCATGAAAATCAGAAATAAATCGGCAAAGGTTACAGATCAGGGTTTGTATGTTTTATTGGAGAGTCAGTTCTTAAATATGTACCAGAACACCATTGCTACCATTAGAAGGAATATGATGCGAGTGAGACATCTCTCTGAAACTGAGGCAATCCTAAAGGGGCTGAGGCTAGAAGACTACATTCTGACAGCGCTTCCAGCCGCTGGTGCTATATATACAGTGTTCACCGCAACCATGACTCTGTTGGTTTCCTGTTGAAACAAAGAGTTCAGAGAGTGTTTGATTCATTTACGTTTACAAATGATGTCACAAGCTGGAGAAGTAACCTGAACAGGGAACAGATGCCTGAGTATAGTGAGCCCACATTGAACTCAGTTATGAGCAGATAAAGGGAATAGTTAACCTCCTTTGGGGACTTCTTGAGGATTCTGGATACCTCTGGGTTATACCTCTAGGTTGTTGAGAACTATGTCACTAAAGAACAATTTTTGCTAAAAAAAAAAAAAACCTACTAGAGATTTTTTTCTTCTAATTACATAGTACAGGCTTAAGTTTTTGTTGCTGTTATAGTTTTCTTGTGGTTCTTAGAAATTCTGGCCGGGGGGATGCATTCACAAAATAGTCTGATAGCATTGAACTTAAAGAACTGAGTTGATCAGGTTAAAATTGCATTGTAAATTGGGAAGAATGCATCGTCATTATTTGTGAAAGTGGAAACCCTCAGCGTTGCAAAGGGATCAGGTTTTGTACCGTTGGTACGTAGGTTGTCTTTCCTCATGAGTAGGCTGCTGCTGCCTCTCTGGAGGATGAAGACAGGGTTTAACATTTGGGTGATAGAGAGTCTCAGGGGAGCAGGATAAATGAGTTTTCTCTTCCAAATGCATTTCCCTTCTTGCCTTGTACTTTTAAAGAGCCATATATTGTTGGCGGGGTCTAAGAATATGAAAATACCAGCACTGAAATGGGTGTCATTGATACACAGCACACAATCCCTAAGACATGCACTCTGTTAGCATTTTCAATAAAGGGAGTACATATGCTTTCATGCCTCAGTTGTGAGCTTCAGTGCACACTTTCAAGCTAGTTTCTTGGGGTTTAAACTATGATTGGTGATGTTGGGGTGGAGCAAATCTAATCCATTTTACATGGAGGTAAATATATTATAAACTTGAGCTTAGCCTTATGGTATAGGCATTTAACATTAATGTATTCTGATTTGACTTAAACCATGGTTTACAAATCCTTGATTTGATATCTTATCTATAATTAGTTGGTGTCATAAGTGATTTGAGGGAGGTTGGCTGGGGTGGGAGTAAAAGACAGAAAACTGTGCTTGAACAACAATTAAATTGAAAAAAAAGAAAAAAATAAGTGATTTGTGATATCACCCATAGGATCTCTGCTCTTACATTTTGGGATTTGCTCTAAAATCTTGTTAATTTTTAAAATATCTGTGTATCAGTATTCCAGTTCCTGGAAGCACCTGGCTTCCAAGGGAACATAGAGGTTTCCTAAGAATGTTTTAGTTTTTTATTTTTGGAAATAGAAGTTTTCTAATACCCCATGATAATAATAGTGTTTTATAATTTAAGTAATTATGTGTCAGGCACTGATTCTATATATTTTACACATTACATCCTTTATTCTTATAACAGACCCATGAAGTAGATACTATTAATAGCATCCCTATTACCCATAGAAAGGTTAAATACTTTACCAAAAGTCACACTGCTAATTAATGAGTGAGTCTAGGAGTCTTTCTTCTGAGCTCATGATCTTAACTTCTATGCTATACTATATCCCAACATAAATTTACTTTATAAATGAAATCTCTTCATTTCACTTTTTTTGTCTGTCACAGGAACCTAGCAAAGTGCCATACCCAAAATTATATAGTAACATAATGGAAGGGATATGTCTGAAACTCAGAATCTAATTATCAAATAGCTAAACTATCTTACCTCTTGTGCTATTGAAGGAAGTTCATCCAAAAAGAGATTATTATCATATGGGATGTAAGTCTTGAGTTATTTTACTTTTTTCATTAGAAATTCTATCTTATAATGGAGTAGGCAATCAAATGCTGTTGGCTCTTTTTTTTAAAGGAAATTCAGCCCTGGCTGGCGTAGCTCAGTGGATTGAGCGTGGGCTGTGAACCAAAGCATCACAGGGTCGATTCCCAGTCAGGGCACATGCCTGGGTTGCAGGCCACATCCCCAGTGGGGGCAATGTGAGTGGCAACCACACATTGATGTTTCTCTCTCCCTCTTTCTCCCTCCCTTCCCCTCTCTAAAAATAAATAAATAAAATCTTTTTAAAAAAAGGAAATTCAGAGATTTTTTAAAAGATTTTATGTATTTACTTTTAGAAAGAGGGGAAAGGAGAGAGAAAGAGAAACACATCACTATGTGCTTGCCTCTTGCATGCCCCCTAATGGGGACCTGACCTACAACCCAGGTATGTGCCCTGACTGGGAATCGAACCGACAACCCTTTGTTTCGCAGCCTGGTGCTCAATCCACTGAGTCACACCAGCCAGAGCACAAATGCTCTTGGCTCTTAAGTTGTCTTCCCTTGAGGGAAAATTAAAAGAGAAAAGGAAAAAGGTGGAGTGTAGACATAGTGTTTCTCATACTTTAATATGAAAATGAGTCAACTGGGGGAACTTACTAAAATGCAAATATTGATTCTGTTGACTGGGTGGAGGGGGACCAGATGTTCTGCTTTTCTGCCAAGTGCCCAGTTGATGATGATGCTGGGATTCTCAGACCACGTGTTGAATAGCAAGGGCATAGGGCAGAAGAGATCCCCCTAGAGGAGTACCATGATGCTTGTTAAGCATAAAGTAAACATTGCACCTGGGACCTATATATAATCAACTGCACAAAAACAGGATGGGAGAAAATTAGCTTAGGGACAAGTACAAGTGAAGAAGCATTTAATTTTGGTTTAGTTCAAGTACAGTATGATGCAACATGACCACTAAAATATGTGAGTTGAGAGATGTGGGCACATTGCATCTGGAGTAATGTATCCAGTCCTGGCTAATAAACATGAAAGTATAAATGTTCCACTTCCAACTCTTAGATCTACAATCATAATGCTTATGTTGGGCATCATGATTTTTTACATGTTCTAAACAGGAAAATGTACCAACTTACTATAATTTTTTCATTATTGGTACATAACTAAGCTATTTCGTGGATGACCCTCCAAAAACTCATTTAGCCTTCATTATATTATACTTAGAGTTGCTTTCCTCCACTATCAGTTTGTGTGTGTCCTGAGACAATTCATTAGTTTCATGTCATCTTAAAGAAACACATACAGTAAAGAATACTTCGAAATCAAATTATATAACGATTTAATTAGCAGCTACTTGGAATTTGTGTGGGCGTGAGTGTGTATACACATTTCCTGAGCTATAAACCAAGACCTTGGGATCTGTCCATGTTGGATTGACTAGGAAAAGATATGTGTTTGATTTATTAAAGTTCTTGAATAAATTTAACTCAACTCTGAGGAAAAAATATTTTGTCCTTAAGAATGAAAATTCTCAAAGCTGTTGTTGTGACAAGTTAGATCATTTGGAAAATGAGGGATTGAATGGGTAAAGAAGCCAAATCTCAGAGACACACCCAAATTTGACAGCTCACCTGTATCAGGCTGTCATTCAAAATGTTTAACTGAGAAAAGCAATGAACACTTCACCTGTATGGGTTAACATGTTTATTCATAAGTAAGGTTAAAAACCCATTTTGTATTTCATGGAAGATTTATGCAAATAATGGAAAGCAATTAAAGTGTTTCTTGCCCAGATGTCACTATCAATTGCCAGATAGTTTCCTATAGATTGAAGATGAGCGTGGGGTTTACTCAGAGGGAAGTTGGAAATTATAATCAAGTGTACATAGGATGTAAAAGTGCTAGTTTGAGAATGAAAAAAAATGAAGCCTAAACTCTGATCTGTGGGAAAGGTCTGAAGAAAACTACTTACCACTTTGAGATAAGGTAAAGCATATCAGAATGAGCTGGGAGGGAGAAGAGCCAGAGAAATAGGTAGACAAGCTGGGAGGTGGACAGCATGAACCTTCAAGTGAATCTGAATGAGGCCTGGGTAAAGAGAGACATCGAGAAGCAGTGGAACGGAACCATTAAAGTGTAAAGACAGGAAAGACAAATTTGTAAAGGAAAGCTTCAGGTACCCATGGCATGAGTGATTTCAAGAACTCTTGAATCAGAGCAGATAAGGCCCAGTTTCTACAGCCACAGCTTCCGGAAAAGCTTGAGATGGTTATCTGACATCTGCCTGAAGTGCCCAAGGAGATTGAGAGGAGCACTTGGAGAAAGAGGGCCTACAACCAGGCTGGGTCCAAGTCATGACTGCGATGAAAAACAAACAAGACAAACGCTATTCAACCAAATTGGGCTTTTATTCTTTTCAATGTTCAGAAACATTGGATGAAATCATACAACCATGTCTGCCTCCACTTTCCAGGAATATTACTTATTCACAAAAATGTTCTTCTCATTTTCACTTCTTTTTAATTAATAACATCCTAGACTCTTTTCCTAGGTATTTGTTTTTTAATATTAGTGTGTCTGAATAACCATGTAGTCTGCCATTGGGAGGTCTATAAAATCATCCTGTGAGTTCCCATATTTGATGTTGTTCAGCTTTTCTGGAAAATACCAAATGTTATATTGCACTTCATGAACACAGATTAGTTATGCTTAGGTCTCTGGTTCTCACCCCAGGCTACAGATGGGCATCACCTAGGGAATAGCTTACTGATGCTTTGGTCCCCTCTATGATAAATTTTCACTTCATTACTGTGGAATGATGCGTAGGCTTTCATACTTTTGAAAAACTATGCAAATGATTTTAATGTGTAGCCAGGTTCAAGAACCACTTCTTTATTTTGGTTTTTGCTGCCTTATGATTTCATTGTCAGATCCAAAAAAAAGTCATTACTAACACCAATTTCAAGGTGCATACTACCTGTTTTGTAGTTTCCATTCTTGCGTTCAAGTGTTTAATCTATTTCGAGTCAATTTTTGTGTGTTGGGTAAGAATGGTCTACTTTCATTCTTTTGCATGTGGCGGTCCAGTTTTCCTAACATCATTTATTGAAGAGAATGTCCTTTCCTCATTATTTGTTCTTGCCTCGTTTGTCATAAATTAATTAACCATATATACGGGTGTTTGTTTCTGGGCTCACCATTCTGTTCCAACGATCTATGTGTCTGTCTTTTATGACAATACCACACTGTTTCTTTTTAATTTTTAATTTTTTGCTTTTTTATGCAATCCCTCCAACTGCCTTTTTATTTTTTTCCTTCGATCACAGTTTACAGTCAATATTTTATATTAGTTTCAGGTGAATAGCATAATGGTTAGACAATCGTATACTTTACCCCCAATATTTCCAGTGCCCACCTGGCACCATACATAGTTATTACAATGTTATAGACTATATTCCCTCTCCTGTACTTTGATTGCTAGAGCTTTGTGATACAGTTTGAAATCAAGGAGCATGATGCCTATAGCTTTGCTCTTCTTTCTCAGGATTGCATTGGCTCTTCAGAGTCTTTTGTGATTCCATATGAATTTGAGGATTTTTTTTCTCTCTATGTGAAAATTTCCATTGGAATTATGATTGGGAGTAGATTGCTTGGGTACTATGGGCATTTTGAACAGTATTAATTCTTTCAATATATGAGTATGGAATATCTTTCCATTTATTTGTGTCTTCTTCAATTTCTTTCATTAATGTCAGATAGTTTTCAGTGTATAAATCTTGCATCTTGTTTGAATTTATTTCTAGGTATTTTATTCTTTTGATGAAATTGTAAATGGAATGGTTTTCTTAATTTATCTTTTTGATAGTTCACTATTAGTATGTAGAAATAAAACCAATTTTTGTGTAGTGATTTTATATCCTGCAACTTTAGTGTACTCATTCATTATTTCTAACAGATTTTTGGTTGAGTTTTAGGGCTTTCTATATATAATATCATGTCATCTGCAAATAATGATGTTTTTAGTTCTTCCTTTTCTATTTGGATGCCTTTTTATTCTTCTCGCCTAAATGCTTCGGACAGGACTTCTAATATTATGTTGCTATTAAAGGAAAACCTTTGAGCTTTCACCATTGAGTATGATATTATCTGTGGGCTTGTCATATATGGACTTTATTACATTGAGGTTCTTTCCCTCTATACTCACTTCGTTGGGAGTTTGTATCATAAATGGTTGTTAAATTTTGTCAAATGCTTTTTCTGCATCTATTGAGATGATTGTGCAATTTTTTTTTATTTTTTGTTAATGGGATGTATCACATTAATCGATTTGCAGATGTTGAACCATTCTTGCAACCCTGGAATAAATCTCACTTGATCATGTTGTATGATCCTTTTAATGTATTGTTGAATTTGGTTTGCTAATATGTATTGAGGAATTTTGCATTTATATTAATGATGGATATTGGCCTGTAATTTTATTGTGCCATCTTTTGTCTGGTTTTAGTATCAAGATGATGCTAAAAATATGTTTGGAAGTGTCCCTTCATATATTTTTTAAGAGTTTTAGGTTTGGTTTTATTTCATCTTTGAATGTTCAGTAGAATGTTTGGGGCTTTTGTCCCTCCTGTACTATTATTTACATAATATATTTTTAATGGACACTTTTTAATACACAGCCTCACCCTAAGAAATAATATCTGTTGTCACGGTTTTGACATGCTGGTTATATTTTTTACTAACCCTTAAAATGAATAATCAACAATTTAAAACCTTTGTCCATAAACCACCTGTAATCAAATCATCACAGTTTGGGAAATATAAAATTATGGTATAAGTTGTAGTTTATGGTGTTTCAAGTTGGAAAACTGAATGTCTACCTCTGTTCCCTACCATTCTTTTGCTTTGTCTCATCTTTCCCTATTTTCCTATTTTCCAATTCACAGAGATATGAACCTAATAAGGGATAACTATGTGAAATATCTAGATACATGGGACCCGGCTGATTCCTCATTTATGGAAAATTTCAAATTGTTGACTGTTATGGTTAATTTTTTGTCAATTTGGCTGGGCCACAGTGCACAGATAATGAGGTCAAACATTATTTGGGGTTTTTCTGTGAGGGTTGTTTTTGGATCACATTAACATTTAAGTTGCTGTCTTTTGAGTGAAGCAAATTTCCCTCCTTAATATGGGTGGGCCTGCCGTGGGTGATATGGCTCAGTGGAGTGAACACCAGCCTGCAAACTGAAAGGCTGCTGGTTCGATTCCTTGTCAGGGCACATGCCACGTCCCAAGTCGGGGGCGTGTGAGAGACAACCACATATTGATGATTCTCTCCCTCTCTTTCTCCTTCCCTTCTCCTCTCTCTGAAAATAAATACAATCTTTAAAAAAATATAAGTGGGCCTCATTCATACAGTTGGAGTCCTGACTAGAACAAAAAAACTGAACTTCCTCGAGCAAGAGAAAATTCTGCAGCAGCAGCCTTTAAACTTAAACTGTAACATTGGCTTATCTTGGGTCTCCAGCCTACCAGCCTCCATCATCAGATCTTGGACTTGCCCCTCCTCCACAATTACATGAGCCAATTCCTTTAAAAACAATTACACACACGTGCACAGGCATCCTATTGGTTCTGTTTCTGTATAGAATCTAATTTATGGGGCAAAGGTCATAATTTTACATTAAGCCAATCAGTCAAGAAACAAGCATTGCTTGAGGGCCTGCTTGTGCTTTGGAGGATATGTAAAAAGTATGTAAGATGTAATAAATACAGCCTCTGCCCTCTTTCTGGTAACAGGCCTGATTATTATTGTGATGAGAGGTGGCTAAATTGGAAGACATTATAAAATATTGCAACTGAAGGCATTTTCCTGTAACTCATATGAGACTGATCTGGAAATGAATCCCTTTGGTTCTGAAAAGTTCAAGATGAGACAGATTTCATGACATCAGTAAAACCTTCTAGGATTCTGTGAACCATACTTGTTTTTGAATATTCTGCCATACTTTAGGACTCCAAAATGTATGGCTGCTGAAAAAAGGAACTCTGGGTCAAGAAATAGGTATAAAAAAACTTGGAAGGAATTAAATTTTTCAGTAAGAGGTCTGGTTTTTAGTCTCTGGCCAGGAAATAAATGCAGATGGTTTGGGTTTGGTCTCTCTGTCTCTCTCTCCCTCCCTCTCTCTCCTTCTCTCTCTCTCTCTGTCTCTCTCTCTCTCTCACACACACACACACACACGCACACACAGGAGAGTAAGATAAAGAAGAGAAAAGCAGACAATACTGGAGTGCAGCTCAGATCTGCAGATGCCAGGATAGTGGCCAAGATGGCAGTGCTTTATACAAGTGTCAGTTACCTCGTTCAACCCAGGCCACAGAGTTGATGGGGACTATGAAATCTCAAATGGGATGAGCAGAAAAACCTCTCTTAAAAGGCACAGCAAGTCCCAGCTTTAAACACTGTGCCATAGCTGTAGACTCCCCAGAGAACGAGGCAGCCAACAAATCTATCCTGCAAAGAGCAATTAGGATTTCTGAGACAGAGCTCAGAGCTGCCTGTGAGGCAAAGAGATTGAAGCACAAACAGCATCAAATACCTTAGCCCCCTTGCACAAAAGCAAAGCCAAGCCATTCTTTTCATGTGGCAGGGTGGAGCTTCCAGGCCAGTGCTGGCCTTTCACCATCTTTATCAGAAACACAAGTTGCTGATGTAAAGGTCAGCAGCATGCAGAGCTTGTTTCTACCCTGGTGAGGAGAGTTTCCTGGACTGAAGGCATCTAATTGGTTGCTGATGAGTCACACTTGCTGAAGTCCACAGGCAGAAGCATCTGATTGGCTGCCACCCTGTTTCAGCATTCCCAGTCACTAAGTCTGTGATGAATGGTAGAGAGGGAGCAAAAGCTATCATTTAGATCAATTAATATGATGAGAAAGGATGAGAGAAACTACCTTCTCCCACATAGCTAACCTAATAGCTATTCCTGCTGCCTCATTTCCTCGCTGCTTGACAGAGGATGCCTTTCAAAAAGTAGTTCACTAGATAGGAAACTTTTTCAACACTACGTAAATGTCAGCTCTTTTTATTGTTGTTTTTCTTCTGCTTACATCAGTGAAGTGACGGTTATAAGCAGCAGGACAAATACAGAGACAGTCGTGACAAAAAGCTGAAGGAGGACTCTGGCCAACAGAGAGGCTGAGGGATACAAGGCAGAGCCTCTGAGACCCAATTCTAATCTTAGCCTGTTTTGATGCTTGTGTCAGAAACCTGCAAGAGTCACCTAGAAGATTGATTTTTTTTCCTATTTCTCTCCAATCTCAGTGCTGTTTATATCCACAGGACCTTGAAGCTTGAGGTCTCGGACCACACAATTGAGCCTCTCATACATACACTGCATCCCAAATGTTTAATTGCTAGGTCATAAGAAAGGTAATTAGCACATGTAGAGGGCTTTACATGCAATATTCATTTTGTTTTCATGGCAACAATGCAAGTACATGCTAGTATCCCTACTTATAATACAAAGAGCCTGAAAATCAGAATGTTAAGTCATTTGTACAAGGTTTTTTGAGAAAGCGGGGGATCTAAAGGGGACCCCAGAACCTGCCTATGATGGTGGGTGGCAATACAAAGAAGTAATAATTCCCAATGGTTAGAAAGTGCAGCACTCTTGAGTTCTCACTTATGGATCATTGAATATGGCCTTGTTTCTCGAACACTTATCAAGCCTTCCATGTGCTGGGCCTCATATGTGCTAGAGCTATAAAAATAATTGGGATGTGGGTATGGTCTCGAGATGCTTGCCATCCAGTAAGGGAAAGGGCCAATATCATGTGGGAGGATAGAGACAAGGCAATGTCCAGGGTAACATGGGGAGCCCCAGAGGACGAGCAGCTCAAGGTTCAAGGTTTTCAAACCCTTTAACCTTTGTGGGTTCTGGCTTCACCATTTTCATTTGACTTGTCTGGCCCAGGCAGAGATCCTTAATATGATGTCCATGGATATTTATCAAGGATAGTTTCAATTTCTGAAAATGGATGTAAATTTGGTGTCCATATATACAGTTTCAGAGAGGAAAAGAACCAGGTTCTGAAAGTGTTCCTTGACCCCCCAAAAGCTAAAGTCTCTGATGAAGCATGTTTAATCTCTAAGAGTTCTTCCACCTCTAACAGCATGGATATTTTACTAAGTATCAAGCAAAAGGAGGAAGAAATGAAACTATAAAATATTAATACTACTTTCCAGAAAAATACCACTTATACAAAAGTGGTACATAGTTGCAATTACAATGTTAACAATCTAAATGTCCTCTTAGAAGCCTTCAAATCAGATATTCCATGGCTGCTGAGAGATCATAACATCCAGGGTTTCTCATACAGAGAGATTGTGCCATTGAGGAGTTTGGCTATAGAATTGCAAGAAAGTGGAGGAGGAAGGGGGGAGGAGGGAGAGAGAACAAACTAAAGGTCACACCTGGAAATTCAGAATCACTTTCTCTTCTGCAAAAGATGTTAAAGGCTTTTTATTTACTTTGGAGAAGACAGTTAACCCTATGGAACCATTAGGGACCAATAAACCATTGAATCCAGATGAATTGCCTCCATGAAAGTTAAAGAATGCATTGAGGGAGGTTAAAGAGCATCTGGCTGAGAATCCTTTTATAGCTCATAATCCCAGCCAGTCCTATTCTCTCTTCGGCAGTCATCCAGGTCTCATAGCTAGAGCTTCCTAACCCTGATCTATAGGCTCAGCCAAGCCTGGGCAATTGGAGGTGGAAAGCAAAATGTTCTCAAGTCAGGGACAAAATAAGGATTCCAGATCATAAGTTTGGAAGCTCCATGTTTTTCAACCTTCTGTCCCACTCTGACCTTAGATCAAAGTTCAAAAATCTTGGCTTTGGACTATTTAATTAATAGTTGCTGGTCTTGTCATTTAATGTACAGCACTCTACTTTGGTTCATGCTGGTTTTCCTAGCAGGATTCTAGACTCCTTTTGTTGACTCACTCACATCCTCCTTGAGATTCACCCACATCCTCCTTGAGATTGGGGTCTATAAGAGAGGCACACTTTACTGCTGGTCTATCTGCATCCACTATTGCATGACCATAGGCTAGCAAACAGCCTCTTAAACCAGCCCCTATTCCTTCTTCCTCAGTTTGACCCCAGGCCCCTGTAACTTTACAACTTGATTGATCTTGGCTATTTACTCCCTGGGCCTTGGTTAGTTCCTGTGCAGCCCCTCCCTATCCTGCCTGATCCCTCTTTCTGCCCCACTGGAGGTGGAATGTAGTGTCTGAGCTGTAAAACTGGGACCACAGTATAACACTAGTGAGTGATAGAAAAATACATTATGGAAAAGACTAAAATTTATTGCATTAGAAAAAGGTCAAAAGGAACTTCAGGAAATTTAGAGATCAGAAGATCCATCTTAAACCATGAAGAGACGTGAAAGAGTATTCTGAGAAAGGATTATGCAGCATTAGAAATACGTAATGGTTAACAAATCATTATTGATTTATAAAAGAAGTCCCAACTTGATAAACATGTACTATTTTATTTTATTTTTCAAAGTTTTATATTTTAAGATTTTATTCATTTTGATTTTTAGAGAAAAGGGAAAGGAGGGAGAAAGCGAGGGAGAGAAACATCAATGTGTGGTTGCCTTTCACGTACTTCCTACTGGGGACCTGGCCCATGACCCAGGCATGTGCCCTGACTGGGACTCAAACCGGCGACCCTTTGGTTCTCAGGCCAGTGCTCAATCCACTGAGCCACACCAGCTAGGGCTGCATGTATTATTTTAATAAGTACAATTCAAGCACCAAGAGAAAAGCAAATTAAGGGGCCTCATTTACTTCTCCTAAGAACTTTGTGCCATTCCACCCAGAAGATGAATATGTGATGACAATCATGTACACATTTACATGACATTAAATAAATGGCTTGAGAGCAATTACAGGGTTGGAACGCAAGAATGATGGACACAAATCACTATTGGCTGAGCAGTTGGATGCTGTAAAGACCATTACTCACTGGTTGCTGTTCATTTGTTGCCTGCATCACAACAGAACATGTTAACTTTCCAAGTAGCTAAATATTTGTGGTTGGTAGTGGGAGAGTGGCTTGTACCTAACATTTTGTAAGAGCAACATTTGAAAGCTGATCATGACTATTTAATCTTTTTAGAATGAAAACCACAAGGCAGCATGGTTCGTCTACAAGGATGTGCTTTACTGGGATCAGTGAGGAGGGATGGATTTGCCCATG
This sequence comes from Phyllostomus discolor, assembly GCF_004126475.2. Taxonomy (NCBI): domain Eukaryota; kingdom Metazoa; phylum Chordata; class Mammalia; order Chiroptera; family Phyllostomidae; genus Phyllostomus; species Phyllostomus discolor. The sequence goes on along the minus strand of NC_050198.1, from coordinate 10,004,164 downwards.
AAGAATTAATACCATTCAGTAAAGAAAGGGCACATGAAACAGCATTGAATATTTGGAAGCAGACTGAGAGAATAAATAATCAGGTTCTGGAACAGAGTCTGCCATTAACCAGCTATATGGTATTGGGCTACCCTAAGTCTCAGTTTCCCCATGTGTAAAAGGAGGTACATGGTCACTGTGCTCTACAAGCACCTCTAGCAGTGTATTGTCATGTAGTTCTATTTAGTGATTAGTACTCATCTTTGAGTTGCTGCTGCCCCCAACATCAGGACAAATTTGAAATATTTATTTTCTGATCGTCCCTCTTCTCAATTCTGCATGTGTTTCCTCCACTTTAGTCACTACCCTGCCACTTGGGCGCCACTGCTTTGTGTCCACTGGGAGAGTGATGCACACTGGCAAACCATTAGACAAAGACATCACCCTTCCCATGTGCACTGATTTCTCCAAAGCGGATCAGGAGGAAAGGCAGTGCGTAACACCAAGAATTAAGAGGTCAGTGCAAGGAATTTAGGTATCAAACAGATGGTTTGGAGATGTTTTGAGAGGAAAACTTCCAGAAGACTAGTCCACTACCGTAAACCCCTTTCCCCCCATTTTCTCTACCTTCTGTCTTAGAGCCTAGATCAAATTGTCCTCCACTGGTTCAGTAATGAACAATATTTATACAGTCATAATAATGTAAACAACAATTTATATATAAAAACAACTTATCTATATGTATATATATGTGTGTGTGCATGTGTGTATTTATATATATGTATATATACTGGGAGAATGAGGGAAAGCATAAGGTTGTAAGAAAGTTGAAGTTTTATTTACTACATAAAAAAGTCAATAGATGAGGTTTAGATTTCCTCTATTGAATGATAAATTCACAAATCATGAATTAATTGAACAGAGGTTGATGAAGTACCTATTATATGCCTGGCACTATTCCAGGCACCAGGGCTACCAGTGAATGACAGACAAAAATTGTTGCCCTCGTGAAACTCATGCATGTGTATAGGAAATAGATTAATCAAGAGAAATAAATAAAACACAGGATTATTAAGTAGTGATAAGTGCTGAAAATAAAGATATGAAGCATTACCTCAGCAAGGGGTGGTTGTAATGTTAGCTAGAGATGAAAGTATTCATTAAGACAGTGAATTTTGGGTGAAGTCCTTGAGGAAATAATGTAGTTAGTCTTGCATGTGGTATCAGGAAGAGCATTCATTGCAGGCACAGCGAACAGTTAGTGCAAATATTCTTACGTGGGGGTATCCTGGTGCATTCAGAAAAGCAGCCTATGTAGTATATTTGGTGATCACCATGCCTCATGTGTTCCAGGAACAGCAAGGAAGCCACTATACTGCGAAGAATGAGTAAAGGGGGAGAGATAGGGATTGAGGTCAAATAATTCAGGACCCTCGTGTGATTTAGAAATATTAAGGGAAACACCAAAAGAAAGTGCTAAGTGTTGAATATGGTTGCACCTAAGGAATGGAAGGAAGAATTAGATGGGAAATGGACAGTTGTTTTGTAATAATTCTTTCAACATTAAAGTTATGTGCTTAAATGTCTTTTCTTGAAAACAGAAACCATTTTTCCAATGTGTACAATTATGTGTAGACCATAGTGTAGCAGAAAATGTGCTAGAGGAGTTCAAGCTAGAAATGATCCCTAAACCTGGGCCTTCTGAGATTTCTTTTCAGAGCATGATTTCTTTAAGACTAAGACTTACAAGACTTTCAGTGGGCCTTGAAAGGTGGCCATCACCTAGATAGATGGGAAAAAATAAAGAATGTCACTGTGGGACTACAAAGGACCTGGGAGATCATAAAGCCCAGCTGCATCATCTACCTGGCTATGAGGACAAAGAGATTTAGAAGGGAATAAAAGAATTTGCAGGGTCTCCCAACTGCTTACTGGCACACCTGGAACAATAATCTGTCCTCTCTCCTTCCCAATAAACTCTCTATCCCATTGTCCACAAAGGCATTTTTTTTTAAACCTTCTCAACTTTCCTCAGATCTTTTTACCTTATCACCTGTTCCCCTCACCCCCTGCACTGATCTAATCTCTTGCGTCGCCGAAAATGTGCACACAGGATAGGAATTACCTCATGTTCTGACCATAAATGCTATATCATGTATTCCCTTAAGTCCTTTCCCCTTTCCATCCTTTTGTAATGGAAGGTCTGTCTATCCCATATGGTTAAGGGTCCTGATTCCCCTCCTTCCTTGTGTGGCTTTTGGGAAGTTACCTCCATGACTGCTCTTCCTCAGTTTCTGTTATGGATCCCTCTGCTTTAGTACGTTTCTAATTGTTGATCTTTCCAGGGCTATATCTGGGCCCCTTCTTTTGTGTTCTTACTTCCCACAGGCAAGTTCACCAATAAACACAGCTTCATCACATCATGCTGATAACTCCTAAGTCCATAGCTCCAATGATTTTTATTACCTTCAGACATGTGTGTGACCTAGTACCTACCAAATATCTGTACTTGGATGATCCATAGGCACCTTGAATGAATCAAAAAAAATTATCAATTCCCTCCCAAACCTGCTTCTGCTCCTTTGTTCCCTATTACAGTCAATGGCACCACTGTCTATATTAATAGCTCAAGTCAGAAACCATCTGAGAATTCTTCCTCACCATTCCTTCCATTCTAGCCCATTCCAGCAATCCTAGTCCATTCTACTTCCTAAACATTTCTCAATGCCACCACGACTCCCATTGCCATTAAACTAAGTCAGACTTCCATCTCTTCTCTCCTGGATCATACCTGCAACCACCTAACAGACCTCTCAACCTTGTGTTTCTTACTTCCTCTTTACCAGTCAGCCTGAAGTTAGGGAAACAGAAGTCACTGCATTTGTGCCAGAGATGAAGGGTATATGTAGAAAGTGGTGCTACATAGCTATTGGTAGAACTGGGAGAGCAAAGGATAAGGATGCTGACATTAAAGATCATGGAAGCTGACACCTAAAGACTCAGCCTGAGGCCAGTAAGTTGGTAGCTCACCAGGAAGCTGCTCTGAATGTCAGTTTCCCTTGGGTCTTAGTCCAGCTACTTCAAGAGAATGATGCCTTTGCCTTCTTTGCTGTCTTCAAAATCTTGCATGACTGGCTCTCATTAACAAACTGTAATATAAAACAACAAAAAGAAGAGTACTCTGGGAAGTGTAGTGGTAGAGAAGAGGATTTAGAAGTTGTGATTCTGAGTTGTCAATAGATAATTCCTCTTAACTCTATTCTCTAAAATGCAGTCAGATTTTTCTATAGAAATATGTGATTATATTCCTCTCCCACTTAAAACTCTTCAATAGTTTCTCATTCCTTTTAGGATGAAAAGAAATGCCTTAATATCTTTTGCAAGACTCTTATATAATCTTACCCAAGCTTATTTCTCTAACTCATTTCTTCACTACTTTTGAAATCTCGCGGTTTAGTTTTGAATACTGATTGAATAGGAAAAAACGTTACCACGTTACAGTGTAGAAGAGATCAAGTTTGGACAGAGAGGGACAGAGGGGGACTAAGTTTGAATAACATTTAAAACTAGCCCTGGCTGGTGTGGCTCAGTGGGTTGAGTGCCAGCCTGTGAACAAAAGGGTCAGTGGTTTGATTCCCAGTCAGGGCACATGCCTGGGTTGTGGGCCAGGTTCCCTGGTTGGGGGCATGGGAGAGGCAACCAGTTGGCATGTCTTGTACATTGATGTTTCTTGTCCTTTCTTTCTCCCCCCTTCTCCTCTCTCTAAAATAAAGTAAATAAATAAAATATTTTTAAAAAACTAAACAAAGAAATTTCGCTTTGATGTGGTAGGAAATAGGTTCTTGAGTAAAGGGATGATTTTCATGAAAAGATTGACTTCAGTAATTTGGTCTTAGTATGCTACTGCAAAGTAAGTGTAGGAAGTGCAGAGACATGTACCTAGGTTTTTAATACAATAATAATGCTGCAAAGAAAGAGGAGGAACAGACAGTTGTAACCAAGGGAATGAAAAGTAAATGGGAATACATTTATAAATATTTCAATGGTAGGACTAACTGACCTTGATAGTAGAATATATCGAGAGGAGAGAATAGACAGGTGTTTTGTTTTTTTGGGTTTTGTGTTTTTTTGAGCAAGGATGCTAACATGACTGATTTTGATAAGTCCAAATAGGGGAAGAAAAAC